>NW_026623243.1:4495138-4570011 GCF_030028575.1 Malurus melanocephalus | reverse complement strand
AATTTCATGCATTTCAGTTAATTTGTCTTACTTTTCTTGAGAGAGGCCATTAAACTAAAYCTCAGGAGGAACTGTGTGCTTGAGTCCTGTGCACCACATGTGACTTCAGTGTCAGGCTTTTACTAACAACCTTAGTTTTTGCACTGCTCTTGTCCCTTTTGGCAGCCCACTGGCAGCCCCACTCCATCACCTGTGGACTGGCTGCCCACACAGATGCTGAGAAGCACGAGAGAGACCACAGTTGTCAGGCAGCCCTGGGCTGTGTGTTTCTTGCTGGGGCAGACTACTCAGAGCAGAGCCAGCAGAAGCCACGATGTCCAGCTGCAGCCCTAAGAGTGCCAGTGACAGCCTGTCCTCCGAGGTGTCACCAAGGCACGTTCATCACAGGCTCCTGACTCCAGCACACCCCTCTCTGCCCACCCATCTCTGGCTTSACAGTGCAGGGCAGAAACAGTGGAAGAATTTTAGTGCTGGGGGAAGCTGGGAGATGCAGGAATTCCAACAACTAACAGGAACCAGGAAAATATGTTACATATTTTCAAAGACAATCGAGCTATGAGCTCCCAAATTCCACTTGGAAACTCTTGTTAGATATGACAACCGTTGTTTGAATTTGCACTAGTTTCATCAATGCTATTCACTCGTCATCCACTGACATTTTATTCTCTCAGGACAGCATTTACCAAATAAGATTTCTTGGGCTTTCTTCACATTTTAAAGATTATTTTCATTATTTTCATTATTTTCATTTTAATTCAGTTATGTCTAATTTAATTCATTTAAATAAATAATTCAAGATTTTTGAGCAGTTTTTAAATCATTAGCCCATAAATTTACTTACTATATGGGATTTTCAAAACTCCTATGGTTCTAATTAAATCACAAAGCCTGTTTGGACATGATCATCACGAGTGTTAAATTAACTTCTTGAGAGCCATTAGCTAGAYATGATAATGTCAGGTGTTTTACTTTTTCTTTAAGTGACAG
This sequence comes from Malurus melanocephalus, assembly GCF_030028575.1. Classification (NCBI taxonomy): domain Eukaryota; kingdom Metazoa; phylum Chordata; class Aves; order Passeriformes; family Maluridae; genus Malurus; species Malurus melanocephalus. The sequence continues at coordinate 4,569,024 of NW_026623243.1, read as the reverse complement.
AAGAAATTCAGCTGCTGTGAACTTTATCTTAAAAAAACCCCATTAAACTGAAATAAATTGCTGTAAGGGTTCGTTTCTTTAACCTTTTGTTCGATAAGAACTCAGAACCGGTTAACTCAACAGCTGAGAAYACATTTAATCTTGATTGCTTCATTCTAGCATTACTTAATTTAATTTCTTTTATCTTTATCCCTAGCTTTGAAATCTTACCAGCTCTYTCCAAGCCACTGTGATTGATAGTCATATTACTCTCATGTGAATTGGTAGTGAAGGTGATGTTTCTCTGCTTTGAAAGCAATTCCACAAATGAAATTTAAAACCATACTTTTAAAGAAAGGAAGGGTACCTATGATTTGGATAAAATTATCAACATTGATGCCAATACAAAAATTGAAGTATAAGAGYTGCCTCATTTACTCATATCCTACATTTAATTTACATTTTATATCAAGCCTTAAGTGYCAATTTTAATGCTAAATGAGCTGTTACTTTGGAAATAGATTATCTGGTTTGGTGGACTGCCAGAAGCTTTGACATCTAGTTCAGCAGAAGGATAGTTGAAGAAAGCCATCTTAAATGTAACAATTTTCAAGGACAGTGGGAATATATTGCTCTATTCAGGAAACTCTGTGTGCAGACACATGCTGTTTATGGCTTATATGGACTGAGAAGTGGTAAAGCACTCCACAAGCATTTGCCATTTRCCATTTGCCTTTTACCATCACTCACACAGCCCTTGGAATTACCTTGTTCTAGGTTGCGGATCTTTTAAGTTCTTCCAGCGCAACTGGTTCAGATATCTAGTTTTGCTACAAGATATTGGCAGCAGAATAGCAAAAGAACTGGGGGTCCACAGCCAGGTCCAGGTCATTGTTTTTCTGTCAAGGCTGTCAATAGAAAGCACTGAAGAGCTGGAGTCTCAGAGAGAAGGCTGAGTGGCTTCTGCAGAAGTGCCTGAGACCAGCCCACTTTGGAGCTCCARGTCCACCCTCTGCCTGCCTGTGCATGTCCCAGTTTGTGCATTTGGGCACCTACCTTCTGGCTAAACACTTCAGAGATGTCTGGGGAAGTATCTAAATATCTCCTAACTTTCCTTGGTGAACCATCACACACATTCAGAGTGTGTCTGACATGCTGGGCCAGAAAAACCTAAACGTTATAATTTCCATTCAGAAACAACTATTCATCATCCTTGTGGGAGCRAACCAGTTGGATAACCATCCTAGATATTCTCCGTCTTGAAGGGAGTGTGTCCATAGCTCCTACTGGCAAATCATTGTGCTGGAAATAGCCATGAGGTGCTTTCCACAGCAGCTGGGCTACTTCACAGAGGACAGTGAAGGATTTGTGCTACCACAGGGAAAACAAAGGAGGAAGGTGCACCGGTACCTGCCAACACAATGAGTGATTACCCATAAAGAACGTCTTAGACTCTCCTTTGTTTCCACAAATGCTTGTAGATTTATTCAGTGAYTAACTTTTTAATGCGACATTCTTAGATTAAGGTCTGTAAAGGAAGTCATATTTATTTACATAATTTGTATTACATTAGCATCCAGAATCTCTAACAAGGTTGATCTCTAATATTCTAGGCAAGGTGTTCATTTGTTGAGGGACAGTCCCTAGGAGTTTACAATTTAACAAAGAAGACRCAGCAGTCAGGGAAGGATGAAGATCTTACCATGTATATGAGTTTAGACCATTATGGACCCTTGTGTGAATTTCACTTACATTTATATCRTTTTTTCTCTCCCATTTTCATGGTGAGTGAAGGGCTCTGTACACACCAAAACACCCAAAAAGTTAATGTAACATCTACCATCATGCTGGTATTTCTGAAGGGCATTAGAATGACAATTATGAYATTCTGAAACTGTCCTTTGTATCAATAAAAACAGACTCTAAATGAGGTGCATGAATTGAGCCATGTTGCATTTTGCATTTGAAAGATTTACAGACTGCTAAGCATGCAAACTATCCTGAATCTGCAAAGATTCTGCAAGGAGCAGTAAAATATATCCCTCCAAACTGAAAGCACTAACACTTGAGGGAGCTTAAATTTGATTAATGATATCAATGGCTGTAAACATTTATTTTTCATATTTTGACCTTAAACAATGCATGAGCCACTGAAGAACCAGCACATGTAATTTACAGTTATATCTTTTTCTGCTCTGTCTTCTCAATAATGCTCAAAGCTTTGCCAGTCAGGCCTAGACACCTTTTTTTTTTTTTTTTTGGTATGAAGCTTTGTAACAAGAAGAGTTTATTTTTGTAGTTCATAGGAATAAAACAGTGCTGAAGCAATGACCTATTAACCTTGGAAGAGGGGGTCACAGTAGGCAAGGTGTGAACTGAGGCCATCTCTGTTCTGCTTTTTGAGGCACAGGTTTTCACATTGGTAGACATTCTACCTATGCCATGCAAGCCATGCTGGTTTGAATTCACTGGAACTACATGAAGCCACCTGTGTGCTGCACACACTGCTCTTAAGATTCACTTGGAATAAAAAACCTGTATCTATCTGTGCACCAAAGCTTTTCCTCATTCTYTTCCTTCATTCTGTGCACACTTCAAACCAGTGGAAAATCTTATGACAAGCAGGCAATCTGTCCTTTTGGKGGTGTGTACTTCTCTGGACTTCAAAAATCATTAGAAGCAGGTGAAATTTTGTTACCAGTGATGCAAAGATTCTTTGTAGTATTGCATTTTCTGAAATAATCTCTCTATGTATAGATTACTGTTTTTAAAGAAAATACTAAAAGAACTCACTAGCTCAACCAAAGATCTGCCTGGGTGAACTGGAGAAAAAGTGTCATGTCTCCTCTGTGATGCCCAGAACTGCACACAGGATACAAAGTGAGACTGCACCAACCTGAATACAGAGGGATAATTACTGCTTTTCACCATCTGTTTATGCTGTGCTTGATTCACCCCAGGATGGGGTTTCCTTGGCTGCCAAAGAAAATTTTGCATATTTGCATATGTGTTATTGCATTGTATTTSTGCTCAAGCCTTCCTGTTCTTCATGGATCTGAGAAAACTACTATACAGAAGACAATTGAGTGAAAACTATACTGGCCCTAAATCAGGTTGGAAAAAGGAATATATGSCAAGAGACTACCACTTATTATTAGGTAGGCTTAACACGATATTAACTGGACATCATGGTAAGCGCTGCAAGTTTCTTGCTTTGTTTCAGAAGTTTGATATTCTACTATCCTTAAGCCAAATTTTGTGGCCACACTGAATGTAGAAGAGCCACAAGTTAAGATTTTTTTTTTTAAATCAAAATATGGAGATGGGAAAGATAGAGTTGTGGAGTATTTTCTAAGAGTAACATTTCAAGAAGGATCCTGATGGGAGAGGAAGAGGTTGCTGAGCCAGATCCTTGCCTTTCAGTCCCTGCCCTCTCCTTCTGCCTGTGTAGGGGGCAGCAGGAGCTATGGCCACCCCTCCACTCCTGCTTTGCCCACAGATCCACAACCTCCTGGCACTTCTTCATCCACTTCTACACAGCCTACACCAATGGCTCTCAAACTACAAATAAGCAGAAATGTGCCACACTTGTGGGGGAAAAGRCCATGAGAAGAAAAAGCATACTCTAAACTGAGGATATGAGGACTTCCCCAACTTTATAGGCTGCAGACTGTTTTAATTCTTGTTTGTGAGTAGCTCCCACAGAGCAAGTAAAATTACAGTGAACTATGACATAATTGAGGAAAAAAACAGGATCTTGTTTGATGGTGACCATATAATCCTGTCTGCCAATAAAATKACATACTGACATTTATTTCTGCTTTCACTGTAACCACTTATACCACTTTTCTGAAAGTTTAAAGAGTCTGAAATAGTATATTACTCTATCTAGCCAGATTTTTATATCTGGTACAAAAGCACTGTTTTGACAATTTGCTGAAAATGCTGTTATAGTTTCTAGCTGTGAAACTGAACTTACATTACCTCARCTGACCGGACCCATAGCAGACTCTCAGATGGAATGTATGCATCACTCTTTGCCAATTCAGAGGTTATTTAATACGGTATGTCTGGAACCAGCCTTTTTGTTGAAATTGTTTTGGCTAAGAAACTATCCAGATGAGTCTACTGCAAAACTATGTGCTTTGACTGGGATTTTCAGAGTCAGTCTGGACTCGCTCTGTTCAAAAATGGCAGTGTTAGAGATTACTTCTTTTGGAGCATATCCCTGAAACCAAAGGTTTGGTTTGGTTTTGATAATTTTTATTTTATTTATTTATATATAGGATCAATGCAACTCATGCATGAATATATTACTGTATACAAAACTACTTTATCTTTTTCACTTTCTGTATTTAAAATATTCAATAAAATATCAGCAGAGATAGGCTGATAAAGACAAGCAATAACTGTAATTTAGTYATGTGGATGGAAGCTATCATTTTTCAGTACTCTGTTTAACCATGAATCATATTATCCAGAAATGGTTAGTTACTATGTTAATGGGAATAGCTGATATATTGCAGTAAGTGCTGGCATTTTTCTGCTGTGATGGTTTTCTAGTCACTCTAATGAGCATTTTTCTTTTAAATTGGTTGCATCTTTTAGTTCATTGTGATACCTCTTTGACACTCCAGAAAAAAATTTTGTTCTCAGTCATACTAGTGTTAATTGAGGATCAGCTATCTCTTGTCATCAGTGATAGACCTTGATTTGTCCAGTGTTTTAAACAAGACTTTAARCGCATTTCCATCACACTGGGATGGCTAAGAAGAATCTGAAGGGTTGGGCTTTTATTTCTTTATRTTGGTGAAAGAAAGAGACTTTGGCCTTATGTAGTTAAATGTACTATTTCACACCTAAGTGTRTAGCTGTGTATATCACAGGCTGTAGTAAGTAATGAGTCTGAGCTATCCTCGAAAACAGCAATCATGGTGAGTGAAATATTAAGCCCAAGTCAATAGTCATTGCTGAGAAAGCAGAGCTTGTTAACCTGAGCATGACAGCCCCACTGCTGCTGCTGCTGCTCTTGCAAAGTGGCTGAAAGGCTGTGTGCTCTGGCAGGACAGTGCTGATGGATTTAGCAGAAGTGAGCACAGGTACAACCTCAMACCTGCCCCACAGCTGGGACACAGGGAGAGGTGGCACGTGGAAGGGGCAGCAGAAACGATTGTGTCAGCTCCTCCCTCAGACACTGGAGTTCGCAGTCTGGCATATTAATTTGAGCTGCTTTTCTTGGACAAGATTTGTCTGGATTGTTTTTCAAGTCCTGCGAGGTAGATTGAATTCAATTTTTCATCTTACTCACCATTAAGTGTGTAATGGGCAGTTTCAGGCTTGAAATGAAACTAGGTCAAACAGTAGCCGGCTTGTATAAGCTCCAAATGTCTGGTTCACTAGAGTCTGGTATGTTTTAAATGAGAATAGATGGTATTTTGATGTTCCTTTAAAAGCAGAAAAGGATAAACGTACATTAGCCATGAATAGATTTTTCTTAKAAAATATGCTGGAAATCAATTATGTCCCAAGTCCAGCATTTCTCTCTTCAGACCTTTGGGATGTGGTCAGAAATGCAATTTCAACATCCAAAATTCAAGTTCTATAGTTTAAACCCTGCCAGCTGTCACTGCACTAATTATAATCAACATCTCAGAAAATACTTTGATGTCCAAAATTTAAGTCTRTATGGGACTATAATGCAAAGTAGCATAAAATCTTTATATAGCCCTCCATACACTCATTCAGTGCTGTAAGTACTTTGTCCAGCTTGTGACAYGATAGATGATACACCATGCAATTATGTTTAGCAAAGTTAATGCAAAAAAAAAGCAACAACAATAGCCCAAAACAAAACATTTTGCCATTCTCATTTTTGAAATTTTAAACACGTCTTCCAGGACCACAGATGGAGAAAAATATACAAATTAGGGTTTCTGAATTTTGCAAATGTACGTCTTTGTGCAATGTTCATAATAAAGGAAACAGAAATGAATAAATAAATGCTAGACACTGAAATACCAGATTGCAAGGCACAGTCTTTGGGGTTCTCGTGTCAGTATTCCTGCTGAGCCCTCAGCAAGTCACTGAGCAGGGCTCCACCAGTTCTCTTCACTCCTTTTATTTCTTCTGAGCTTCCCTGGGGCAAAACTGCTTTTCTCCTTGTGCTTATAAGAGTAGTTGKTTTAATCAAGAACTAGATAATGAATTATGATAATGGCACTTGACTGTGATAKATAACAAGCTATGATAGATAACTGCACACTCACTCAGGAGACAAAGTGTCAAAAACCATGTAAGTATCAACAGYGGCCATGATATTCACAAGCTCACAGAGAATGCGAATGAGGAAAGTTTTCAGAAAATGCTGGTTCCCCAAGGTCCTAGAGTCCTTTTATATAACTCACTCTTTGAACCAAAATTTCTGCTGCTAAAAATGAAGATGCTGTGCCTTTCCTGGACTAAATCCCCATCTGGACCAGTCTTACTCCAGCATGCTAAGTGTCACTTTTCCTTCTGCTCAGCATCACCCCTTTGGTATCTCCAGGGGTAGGGATCAGTCTTTAGCTATTCCACAGACTTGCAGTAAGAGCACCTACCTAAAAATGGGCTCTGCAGGTTCAAAACTACCACAGGCCACAAAGAGTCAGAAGTGTGGGTTTCCCATATTGCAAGTGTTAATCTGTTCTGTTAGACGGTTGTGTGGAGGTCAGTGCATGACCTGAGCATGCCTAATGGATAAGGCTTCTCTARGAGGTTGGGTAGGTTTAGCTGCCTTGTGCCTTTTATCAGCTTGCACTGGAGAAGCTTTATAGCCCCAGCCAACGCATCCCTAAGTATGGGATGTGCCAGTCTTAGGAACTTTGTGTGCTGGAACACAGGAACAAATTGATTTTAAGCACTTCCAAGGCTTAGACAGGACCTGAGTGTTAGCAGTCTGAGAACTATAGACGCGGGACATTGGGGAGTGAGAATTGGGGACATGGGGAGTGAGAATGAAACAGAGAGAAGCAGACAGCTGTTGCCTGGGCTTGGGGGAGCAGTTCAAATGAATACCTGCTCTAGCCACTCACATTTTACTCTTTTTGTAAGGAAAAATATCAATGTATTATTTTTTTCTACCCTGATCCCACTTATTACTTGAGCTGAGTGAATAATTCACAGTATATATCTTTCCTGACAAACAAAGTTGATGTTTCTCTTCTTGGGCATGAATCTATGAAACCATCTGTTTGTAGCTATGAATAGATTGTAGTTTCCTCATGTTTATTTCTCTGAAAAATGCCTGTGTAAAGAGTGATTTACACCTGCCCTCTCCCAATCTTATTATCTCTGTGGATTGATCTTGACCTGATCTGATCTCTGAACTGTTTTGTGGTCACAGAAATCATTAGGGTTTCAGACACAAGTATAGAAAGCTCATGTATGTTGCTATTTGCTATTGTTTAATGTTGGGTTTTTTTTTTTGCTTGTTTTGATAGATGCTTTCAAGATGAACAAGATGTTATGCTGAACAAGCTTACACATTTCTAATCTATTCAATATATTAAGAGCTAGGGGAAGATTCAAAAACAGGTGCAACATATATTAAAATTGAAAAAGGTTGGTTAATAGAGTAAGCAGCTTTCTGAGTAATTTCTAGACCTCAAACTGACATGGAAATTTGAAGTCAAACATGTTTGAAACCTTACAAATATTAGTTTGAAATTAATTTTTGGGTATCCTTTATTGTAGTAACATTCTCTGACAAGAAAATACGGCAGTGGCAGGGTGCAGGTTGAATGAACCATAACAGATATGAATATATTAAAATAATCACAAGTATTTTTGGAAGGACTTAACRTTTTATTTGGGATGTATTTTGCTATAGTCATTCCAGCCTTTTTTATGCTTGATTAATCATTGCTAATTTGTGAACTGACTAAGACAAGGGTTGCTTCTCACTGCAAGCATGTGAGTCATCTTGGTGGATCCAAGGCATGTCACTCTCTGTCTGCTGTAAAATTATATTTTTCTTTCTTTCTAGAAGCCTGCTGTCTAATTCAGCCCTACAGCTGGATCARCAAAACAGCACTGAGTGAATCATTTGCTGTCATCCCTGTAAGCAAGGTTCTTGCAGTAACTCTGAGTCAAGTCTAGAACTAATGCCAAATTAAAAAATAGCCCTATCTAAGCTGTTTCTTTACAAATAAATGGAGGGTCTGCAGTTATCTTAAAGATTTATTTTTATTCTCTGAAAACAAATCCAGGAAAAGAGATGRGAGAGGTTTGTTATTGCACTGAAATCATGTGAGCTTCAAACAGAAAGGCTGATAATAACAGAAATATATTACAAACTYTTATATCCTTAACATGCTGGACTCCTCAAAGTATTTGGCTTGCTGACCACAATAGCAGTTTAAAGCATTTGGTGTAGCAGGAGATAAGAATCACTTTAGGGGGTGGAATGTACCCACATGGCAGCTTATGTGAAAGGCTGTCATGTCAACCATGGCATCCTGGGTTTTCATAGAATCTGARCACTGATTTAGGCTTCTTGACTGCACAAATCACTGGCACAAACMACTGTCAAGAGATGGATCAAGGTATTCAGAAGTGGCTATTTAATTTCTCAGGTTTACATTAGACACTAAAACATGCAACGAATCCTGATTTTTCAGTTACTCCAACTGAATGCACAACTTTTTTTTTCCTTTGGTTTCAATTGTTTGTTTGTTTGTTTGGGTTTTTTTCTTTTTTTTTTTTGTTAAAATTATTACTCCTTTTTCATGAAACCTCTAAAAAATTAGTTATTTTGATAAACATTTCAGTAATAGTTGCTTTCACTCTTGAGATGCTTGAAAATATCTCATTTTTTTCTGCTTTCCTTTATTTTAATTAGGAGTTATGTTAATTATAAAAGGTCACAAGTTATAAAATATTTTCTGATTAGCTAATCTAACAGATTAAGATCAGGAAATTTACCAGAAATGGCACTGACTTGCATTTCTTTGGGATTATTCCAGCTCAATGTGATCATGTCTGAAAGGATGAAGGGGAGGTAATCTACCTGAAGCCCTGTGGACTGCAGCAAAATTGGGGAGAGCAATTTGTTATTTTCCATCTATTAKCTGTCTGAATGTATTCCTGATCTATTCTTGGGACAGTTATCTCATGGCCTGTAGTACTGTACCTTTCTTCCTGCATAGGGCAAAATTGCATGGCATCCAAATAGTGATACAGTCTAGACAGATTTACTGCRTGACTTGTTTCGAGCAGCTGAATTGTCTATATTCCTTGCTAATATTAAGGTATTATTTTGGTGGTTAGGTTGGCTGGTTTCAGTACTTGCTGGGATTTTTTTTTATGTTTTTGCCTGTGAGAACTCTGGTTAGAAATATGCTCTCACTTCTCTTATGCCTGTGACAGTTCTGAGATTTGCATAGGGCCTTCTTTTATGCTTCTAATTATTTTTCATCCTTACATTAGTGTCGTGTCAGAAAAGACTCCTTTGTCCTCATATCAGCATAACACTGATCCTAGCAGTGGAAAGTCTATTCTAAAGCACATAAATTCTCAGAATCAGTGATTTCTCAGTATTTGAGTCATTCTGGAATCAGGGTCATAACACCTTTACCTTTTGTAAGTTACCTTGACTCTACAGAGATGACTGAAAACAATAGCGCATGTTCTCATCCACTTTATCAGGGTTTAAGTCAGGTTTCATACACCAAGACCACAGAGCTATGTGGACATATAACAAACCTCTTGTTTTTTATTTTAAATGTATGTACTCAATTCCTACTTGATATCAAATCAAGGAGAGCGTTTATTGACCTTTCACCTTGACTCAATGAGACCCAATAGTACAGCAATTCAGAAGTTAAAAATCCACCAGCTACTCTAGCAGATGTAATTAAAGAGTCAATTGTCAAATACCAGGGTAAAAGACTGAAGCAAGACAGACCATTTCTGGAAAAGCAGACAGTGTTGGAGTGGGAGAAGCTTCGTAAGAACACAAAAGCTTTACAGCTGAAACAGGAATTCTAAGCAGAGAACAGTCCAAACATGCAAGTAGGAATTCTGCAGCTGCCTAATTCAGGGTCTCTGGGGTAGGAGCAGAGGAAATTTGTGGCCTGAATGTCTGGATGTAAATTCTCTCTATACGTTCATTTTGTTTGAAACCTTTGTGAGAGGAAACAGCCAAATGTGYCATAGAGAAGGGACATGAAGTGACAGAGACAATTTCTAAACTGCGTTGCTAGCTGGAATTGAGATTGACTTATTCTCTGACCTGAGATATTTGGTTGCCTCTTCACAAAACATTTTGGCATCTGCACTTCCCTGTTTGGAGATWTAATGGCTACTACCTGTCAGCTGAGGAACCCTCCTTTTGTTTCTCACCTAAAAGTCTGATAAAAGTACATATGGTGCCATATAACTGTGTAGCAACTGACACACTTTTCCCAGGGGAATCTAGCAACTTTTCAGACATTGACAAACATAGTCATTCATGTATATGGTTTTTGTTTTTTTTTCACAGAAGGTTAAAGGCTAATATATACTTGATCTATAAAATGACMGTATATTTCTGCTGTAGTATCAAAGGCACACATCCATAAAACAAAACTAAATTATCACAGTCCTTATGTCTTAATTATTCACCAGTAGAGGACCAGAAGGACACTTTGTACAGAAAAAACTGCTGCTCCTGAGAAATTTTTATGTGGAAAAAAATCGTGTAATTATTTAGACATGCAGACACATAGGCATGCTTAAAAGTTCATGAATTCAGGAATATTTATTTATTTATTTATTTATTTATTTATTTATTTATTAGGAGTAGAATAGTTAAACATCTGACATTACAGCTCATTATCCTGTGAAGGTAACCCATTAATTAGCATTCAGTAAGAATGGTCCATACACTTCTGTGAGGAGCTATCTGTAAATGTTTAACAGTAAAAGAACATTTCTACATGTTGCTAGCGTGTGCAAAAACTTTAATAAAAATGCTYCCTCAAACCTTTCGTAAGGAAAAAAGTGATAAAGTAAATGAATTAGATGTTTCCTTTGGCCTTCTGTTGTAGAATTAAAAAGGATGTCTTTAAAGAGTTTATGACAAGAGTCCCTCACAATAACAATTTCTATACAAATGGCATCTTAAGTGGAATATATTTAATTGGGTGACAATATGTAAAAAATAAACTATAATCAATAATGTGAACAAGGTTAGGTCAATGGTAGGAATGGTAGGAGCTCCTAAAGAATGATCCTTTAAGCTTCCTAATCTCTTCTTAAGAAGATGTCAATATGGGCACAGTTTATCGCAGTAAAGAAATTTTAGCAATGTGATCTTCAACTGACACTAGGAAAAAACATCCTTACCCAATTTAATGGAATAATCTCTTTATAAATTTAAGAATTGATTAAAAGTTTGAGTTACTAAGATAGCATATAGTAATAGGAAATTATCAATTGTAGTAGATAATATTGTGCAGAGTACAAGGTGAGGTTGCAGTCACTTCATATGTCTAGAGAAAATTATTTTTATACTGCAATAACAAGAAACTATATGGTTTGATAGTTTAAACATTTCTTTTGAGTTTTAGTTTAGTATTTTTTTATTCACTTTTTTATACCTGTTTGTTTAAGCAAACTTGTAATACTTGTATACTTTAGCTTAATTTTCTGTTTTATAGAATGTCATGGCCTCTATCTGGATGACATATTTAAATATGGACATCAAATTAAAAGAAGAAAATGGTACATCCTTGTGGCRTTAGGATAGCAGAGTGGCCAGAGGACTTATTATCACATATTTCTAATGGACTTTAATTARTTCATGTGCAATTTGTGCTTAAAAAGCATTCTTTGAAAGGGATACTTYCTGAATTGGGAACCAAGGGATACTTGAATGAGACAGGAAACATATAAAGAGATATTGAGAAACAAACTCTTACATGCTTATGACAGAAATTGCCAAATACTGCATTAGTCAGTAAAAGAGAGGAATAAAACAAGATGGAAAAGAAATTATCTTTTGTGGCAGTTTTTTTCTCCTATATATTCCGAAAATTCAGTGACAGATGTAATTCTAATTTGTCTCCTGTTGAGGGTGAAAAGACTTAAATACTTCACTTCTGAAAACAATACTCTTGTCTCAGCYTCCTGAGAGACTTTGAATAGTGGAATGAGGAAGCTTCCAAAAGGGTGCTCATGGTTTAAGGGCTATGAGAATATTTAAGAGATGTTGGTAGGCATCTTTTACCTCACACAGAGGATGCTAGCTTCTGGAATTATAATGCAGAAGTTAAAATGCATCTTTACATTATATACATCGAAATGAAGCTTTGAAGCATTATGACATGCAGTAATAAAGAAAAAATGTCTTTTCCTCCGTTGACTAGGACCAGATCATTTACAAGCTTGCATTTTTAAGGGGTTCTCTCATAAGACATCTCATCCTGATTGAAACCTAAGAAGAAAAAGAGAAAACTCAGTTAGACTACCAGAAGATCCAAAATTAATCTCTTACAAAGCAAGAGATTCACCAAAGTCCAATCTGTACATCGGTTTATTTTCAACTTAGAGTTCAAAAGAAATAGCAGCTCTGTGGTTAAGCAATGATTGAAGAGGTTAGCAGCAGATCAAAGCAAAGTATAGCAGAGAGATGGGTGAGCATCTGGGAGGGAAAATGGATGACATTTTCCTCAGTCTGGTCTGAGAAAAAAAATGAGAATGTGGGGAAGAGAAGGTGAAGGAAAAATAAGGTCAGACTTCTAAGGAAGTCTACTTTTGCTAGAATAAATGGTGAAAATTTCCAGAGAAAAACTTGAAAGATGCTACCGCTGTACTTTAATCCTTCAAAATGATTTCTGCTACTAGTTGATCATTTGAAACCTCTTACTTTGTTTCAAAACACATTACACAATTAAAATGCCCCAAAACTCCAAGCCAGAGTTGTTTTTCGTCCTTAGTGCCCTGCTGTGTTGCACTATATTATGAAGAGACATTTTCTTTTTTTTCCCTGAGATTATTCCTCTTGAAAGGAAAGCGTCTTCTGTATTAGATTTATAATATTAGGTCTCTGTCTACATAGCTTTCCTATAACTTAAGGATATGTAGTCCCCTGAYTTTGTTAATATTTGAAAATAATTTTTCTTCCATTTTAAAGTCAGAAGGCAAAAATAATCCTTGCAGTTTACCATATTATTTTATCTACAGGCCGATAGTATTATTGACTACTAAAAAGTAAATTTCTTTAAATAGTGAAGTTTAATTTCATTAAGTAACTAATTTTTTGATGTATCCCACATCTTTGTAAAACAACTTTGGTTTTGGGTGTGGGATATATATATATTTGTACTACAGTAAACACCTCTGAAATATGAGATTCTTGGCCTAATTCCATCTTTCTGTTTTATCTAGGGGACTTTTATTTACATCCCCAGTTCCTTTTGTTGATGGTGCTCCTGATCTGCATGTGAAAACTTTGGAAGAAATTTGCCACCTCTTTTGTGTCTGTCAGTAAGGCTGTTTGTGATTTCAGAGTATCTCAAACACTTATCTGTATATTGCAGGTCAGAATCAAACTCAAAGACAATATTAYATGTTTGACTCTTAAAACATGAAGGAAAGTATTGTGTATGTCCTGTTAGCAGAATACAGGCTCTTGATAAAGGCAAATTCTGGGGATGAAGCAGGGGATATGTTATAGATGCATAATCACTGGGAAATAAACATGTGCCTGCCTATGGTCCAGAGGAATTTGTCAGAGGGTTTGATAGGGTTAATGGACAAGATACTCACCATATCTCTAGGAATATCATACTTCACCTTTTTTAGGGATTGAGGTACTTTTTATAGGATGAGGTCTCTAATCTAATGAAACTTTGAAAAAAGTAAATTATCTCCTTTTGATCAGTTAAAAAAAGCTACATGTGTCTTCTATTGCATTTTGTACAGAGCCCAATTCCATGGTTATGACTTAAGTCTTGGGGGATAATCGCTCAGTCTGAGCATTTGCCCCCAGGGTTGGCAGCAGTTGAGCAGTGAGGTTTGAAAGTCACAATTTTGGATTTAGGCAGAATTGAAGCACTAATTTGTGGGATTTGGAAGTTTTCTCAAGATCAGAAGCTGTGGTGTAGCACAGAATGAAATCCAGCTGTCTTGTGTTTCAACTCATAAATACTGAGCTCTACAAAGGACTATGAAATAATTTGGCTGTTAAATCACTGTTTTAATGGAAAATAAAAAGCTTAAGGGATGGGGGATTTAGGTATTTAAAGATCTRTTGTCAAGCTTTTTTTTAATGTACTGATAAGATAGATGATATTCTGACTGTGARTATTTTAAGCTATTGAGGTAACTATTGTGAGAGGGGATTACTGCAGTCTCTGTGACAGACTTATCAATAAATTTTCATAGCTATAATTTAAAATTAAATTTTTCAACTAAACAGATGATGGAAAGGAATTCAGAAGAACAACTTCTTCTAAGGCTAAGCTTATGGAAAAAAAGTGATGAGACTAATAGTATTTTTATAATTCTATTCTCCGTCACTTTGATAAGATGACAAAAATCAAKAATTCATTGAGTTTAGGAAGGTGGAAAAAAATTGTACTGAATGAATATTTGTAAAAATTCTGCTCAGCTAGYGCAGGAGGAGTCTCTGACTTAGAAACACTAAATTCTCATTCAAGCACACTGTTATTGCAGAATGAACACACATTCTACTGTGCCTTGCTACCCAGTCATGACATTCATCATGGTTGGAAATTTTATTTGCTGGGAAGGAAGACATGGCTTAGTAGATCAGTCTACATGTGAATTACGTAAGGGAAAAGACTCTGACTTCAGGTAAGGGGAAAGATAGAAGGTCAGATTTTTAATAACAGGCAGTTACTCAGCATGTCTGGATTAGASCCTTACTGTTGTAAACTCTTTTCTACAATCCTTTTTATTATCTGTGAGGCTGTATAATCAGGCACCTTATCAGTCTCTCTAAAAGGGAGAATAATTGCATCTTCAGAAGTCACATAGTGGAGACATTATTATTTTGATTAAAAACAAACACTCAATTTCCCTCGGTGAAGGATCTTCACATGTGAAAGTGCTTAACCAACCTAAAGACATATCCCACAATCAAAGCAAATTGGAAGAACTTCAAAAATCAGTAACAGGTTTGAAGTGTGTCTGGTACTGAATGAGGGAACCAGACTACAGCTGCACTTAGGAAAGTGTGGTTTAACGTCAGCTAAGGGAACAGGAGACTATCATACTTCTGCTTTCCTATTGCTTCTGGTAATGGTTGTCTCTTTGATGGTTTRATATTTCTAAAACAAATTCCTCCCTCTGATAAGCACTGGAAAATAGATTTGTAATGTTAATTGGCTACTGTTTCAGTTTATCTGGAAGAACAAAGGGTTAATAAAATCTTCTCTACTCTTCAAGTGCTAAAAGCCAAGAGTTTTCCCTGCTTTCATTTGTAAGAAGAGCCTGATTGAATTTACTTCTGTTTCACTTTTAAAACTTCCTGGCTTTTCATTCACAAATCACACGTTTGTCTTCTCCCGGAAAAGCATTGCTTTTGTTTTTGTGACCTACATTTGTAGGGCTCCTAATTAGCAGGCAGCACTGGGATCTGCTGCCCCTCAATAGCTCTGYTTTGGGATCCTAAACTAAAAAGAAAACATGTTGCTGAAATCTCAGTGAAAGTAATGATCCTACTATGGGTCAGAACCTCTATGTACACCATGTAAAACAAAAACACATCATAACTGCAAATTTCCCCATATATTGGATTCGTGTCGTAGTCTGGCAACTGCTGGAGTTAATATCAGAAGGATCAAGAATAAATGTGAGGTGTTTTCATTGTACTTAAAATGAACCAGCATTTTGTTTGGCAAAAAGCTGTTCCCYGAACTGGTGTTTTCAATCACTTCCTTGTTTTTCTCTTTCTTTTTTTTTCCTCTTCTTTTTTTTTCACACAAAATTCTTTCTTTGGCTTCTGCAGATAAGCTGACCATTATTTTTCCTTTTGTGTTCAGATCATCATTCTGGCTTGTGAGAAARTGGCACAACATCCTACTTAAATAGCATTAGACCACACAAGAACTAAGTCTTCTTTCTTTCAGTTGTCAAAGTAAACAAGAGTTTGGCTGGAAATGGAATGCAGCATTTGACTCTGCTTTTTGTATTAAAAACTTGTTAGGTACGGTGGAGAATTGATATGAACTGCTACATTCAAACATATAAAACAACCAACAGATCCTCCCATCWCAGGATTTCACTTGCTAGACAACATTTACAAACTCCTGCCATGTCTGTCCTCAACAGTGTCATGTACTATCTGATCTGTCTGGCATTTTTTCCTGCAGAATAAGTAATGGCATTACCATTAGAACAAACATAGTTTCATTTTCTTTGGATTTTCCTTCTGCTTGGCTGCATACTCTGGGTTTGCTGTGTTTAAAGAAACTACTTTTCYCTTAGAAATTTGCATGTGATGAATATTTCTCCTAAATTTCACCAATTGCAACATATTTTAAAATTTATAGGAACWTTAGTTCTCTAGCCACTACTCCTCAAAATCAAGCTAAGCTGAAATTTAGTGGTATATTCAATAGCTGTTGGGAGACAAGTGGTGAGGCAGTGGCTGCTGTTAGCCTGAGAATGTAGGCTAGAAAGACTTGGAAAARCATGCAATTTATCCCACAGTAATATATGTGCAATGTAAACCAGACACTTCAGGATAGAACCACAAGGGCAGTGGACCAGTATGGAGTCACCTGAATTGTGAGCAACCTCCCACCTAAAATATGAGATGTTCAGTCCTTCCCTGCTCTAAAATTGTCTAATAGTAGTGCAGAAAATCTGTCTTAGTGMCAAGACTAGCTTGTTTACAGAAACCATTTCCCTTGGGGTTTGTCTACTCKACCCATACTCCATCATCTGTCATAAGAGTGGAAGGAATGTATTGTATATCAGGCAGCCATTCTATATTAATGCTGCTGTGCTTGYACTTTCTGGGAAGCTGTAGGATTTGTTGTACACTCATTTTAAATAACAGAAYTTTTTGCAAAAGCTCTCGTCTTCTGTGTCTATCTGGGAGCTGCTGCTTTCCTTGCAATTGGAAACTTTATGTGGTCAGTAGATCTGGAATACCTACAGGCTGTGTGACAATGCACAGGGTCAGAAATGGAGTGGCTGCCCCCAAGGCTTGTGAGAGAGTCATTTGCAGCCTGGATGCAGTCCGTGTGCAGCCCCTCATCCAGAACAGTGGACACTGAGGGCAGCTGAGGCTCACGCTGAGGAACCTCTGCAGTGCCAAGAGAGACTTGGCCTACAGATCACTACCAGGGGAAAAAAAGCAGGAAATGTTCCTATTTTATTCAGTAGTCAGATGGTTTCAATCACTTCAAGAAGGAGAGATGTAGCTTCCTCTTTGTTTAATTGGATATTTAAATGTCTTTAGCAATGTAGTAAAATCTCAGTAGCAGAAAGTTAGGTATGTTCTCTTAAGAAGCAGTTTTATTCAGCTGGGCAGTTCAATACATGAACACAAGTCACCCYTTCTGTCATGCTTTCTGACTCTGGGGCTGTTGGCTGTAACAGGACCATCAGGCCAGCACTGGTTTCTCCTGCCCTGCATCCTTCAGTACRTTAGATGTACTCCTCACACAGAAAAAGCATCTCCTAGCTTGGCTGTGCTTGAATTGGCTGCCCAGAACTTTCTGACTTTAGGCTTTTTGGTGCCCACTTTCTGGCAGAAACACTGAACATGCACATAAATGGCAGAGGAGCTAAAGGTCTCCAAACTGACGTGCCTGCATTGTGCAGTGTGGTGCCAGGCAGAAATTCAAAACCGAAGCTCAGAGAAGCAGCACAGTGTTACGCTGGCACTGCAGTCACACTCGTGTGCCCTTCTAGAAGGAAAGGCTGGCTCAGACCCAGCAATGCTGAGGTCGGTAAACTGCTTCTGTTTCTTTAAAATACTYGGTCACCACCACCTCCAGGCTTTTTGTGCCATATTTAATTTACGTAGGCATGTGCTTGTTTGCACTTTTACAGTCACTTAGGGTCCTCGGACATTACTGATACTCATCACAAAGCACTTTGCCAGTGACAGAAAGATTTTTTAGAAACYGCTGGTTGCTGAAAAAGAGCTTCTTGAACTTTGTTCTGTCATCTCCTCAGATCATCTGAGTGATGCACATACTGGATGCAATTTTTTTTCCCTTCAAAGCACCCAAGCTCTCATTCTATTCATGAAAATAGAGCCTGGGGATTACAAGGAAATAGTCAGCTGAGCAGTTATAGATATTTATTTTAGGTGATCTGATTTGACTCTCCATGTAGGATTTTTCGTGTGCCAACCTGCAGGTTGCCCCCTCATGCCAATCTATTCTCTGAGAGCTGAACTGACAGGTGTCACAGGAGCAATGCAGATCTGCAGTTGCAAGCATTTCCTCTGCACACAAATGATGCCTTGATGTCAGATGTTTGTGCCTTGATGTCAGTTGTTTGTGCCTTGATGTTAGTTGTTTGCCCTGAAATTGTTCTTTACCCTGAAATCACCTTTCATTCACCACGCATTAGAGCAAGAACAAGCAATAATTATCTGTGAAGTCTAAAACAGGCTTACAGAGGTTTAGAAAACCTCATGTGTGATAGATATAAAAGGATCCTTACTGAACTCTTTCCTTCTGTGTGTCCAGCAGATGAATTGGGGATGCTCCGACTTCTGTACATGAATGATAGCTTCTATTTTCCTCATTCTGCCAATTTACCTATAAATTTAACTGAAATATTATCTTCTCTCACAGGAATTGTTACTGGGCTTTTTTTTTATAGGAGACAAATATAAACTTTTTTTGCTAGTCTTCTGTTTATTGACAATTACCAGCACTTCAGAAATCAAAATGTCTTAGAGGAAAAGCTAACATCCCAGTATCTTTTCTCACATAATCCAGGGGGTTCAAAGCTCTTCATTGCCTTCTTCACTTCCCTCCTCTAAGACTATCAAGCAATTCTCATGTGACATTTTAAAACCTTGAATGTTATTTTGACAGTGACACAAAATCTAATGCTTAAGTGAAGTTTTTGCCATGAAGTCTATTAGTGATTCTTCACAAAGATTAGAGGGAACAGGAAACCACTCTAGAACAATAACTGGCTTGGCATGGCTCTGCACAAGATAATTCTCTGTAATGGCATGTCACCTTCTCAGAGGATAACTACAGACTTTTACCCCTAGAGGCCTCCCCAGGGGAGGCTGCTGTAATTTTGGCAGTGGGACTGAGTGCCCAAGTTGGGCACTTGTTGAAAGCATTCATCAAGTTCTGCTCTTCTGCATTGGAGTGAGAGCAACTGTGGGTGCTTTCGAACAGCATGCATTTCTTTCCTCACACCTTTTTTATGCCGTAGTGAACACAACTGATAACAGTAAAAAATGCACCCTTTTAAACTCTGAAAATAAAATTGCTCTCTCACTCTCATCATGACATTAATAGACATATATGTGCACACTTGCATGCAATGCTAACTACAGTAACAAGCAGGCAAGTGAAGCCAAATTGYTTAAAAGACTCCCAAACTCAGCAATTTGCAGCTGAGTTGGAACTTGCAGGTTGATTTCTCCTGTTTCACATAAGCTCCTGAGTCAGGAGCTAGTTTGGACTGAGACAATCCCTTTTCTAAATTACCTTCTGGAAAGTCAGTGAATGCTCCTGTTCCCTCCTGTCCTCTGGTTCAACTCACTGCACCTACTTGGCAGTGAATCCCACAACACTGACTTGAATAATCAGGGAAAAGCATCTCTATTTTTTGCTCTTGTTTAAATTAAAAAAAAAAGTTGTACATTTGGAGGAAATCTTGTTGACAGCCTTTACTCGAGAGGTCTTCCATGTAATCAGCCACAAAGAGAGCTTAATTCTGGGTTAAGGGGCAGTATGCATAAGACTGGTATTGATGAAACCACAATAGCTATGGAAACACACACTTTAGCAAACATATTGAGTAGGTTTTTTTTTTTTTTCAGGGTTTTTATTTTGAAGTTAGAGAGTTCTGAGTTTTTCAGAAAACCTAAAATTAAAGCCTGCAGTTGCTTCATACATATAACAGTGATAAAGTGCACAGTAAAACTCTTCTAATATAGTACAAACTCTCCTACTACAGCAGTAGCAAGTGTGTTATTTTGCAAATAGACACTTAGTAAAGAATCTGAATCCAGCTTGGGGTTAGCAAAAGCAGCCCTTAAGTACTTTATGTAGAATTTTGCGAGTTATATGACTCAAAATACACAGAAATGGTTCTTTGACTTGAATGTCAGTTTTATGATTGAAATTACGATTATTAAATCTATGGGTATTGATCATTTTGTCATCAAGTTTATCCATCAGTTTTTTAAATATAAAGTGCATRCAGATTTCTTATGCTGAAATGTCATGTTGAAAGAATACTGATCTTTCCTTATACCATGTTGAATGAAGGTTGGATTTGGTAAAAGGGAGACATCTGCACTAATATRAAATTACCTCCAAACTACGTAAGTAATGTAACTGGAAAGAAAAAGGGGGAAAAGTAAAGTRAGAAATTTGGCCTTTGCCTCCCCTTGATTATTTGTTTTCTTACCAGAGGCCTGACACTGACAGGAACACCTTTCTGTGTATTGAAGCTAAGTGACCAGTGCCAGCCATTCAGCAGATCTGGGCTGCCAGAGTAGTGAAATGCATCTACAAAACACCACCAAACCACAGGAGGGTATCAGCTGTGTGACCTGGAGCTGCTCTGTCCTGGTCACAGATTGTGTCTCACTGATGGCAGGACTTTTGCTGCACAGCCTGAATTCCTCAAGTGGTCTCTGCAGCAGGAGTCAGATTGAAACAACAGATTTGTGCTGTCACCCATGTTGATGATGTTTGATGATTTTGAAGCATGCTGAGGCAGATACTGAGGCATCAAGCCCTTGAATACCTATAAGAAAGGATTATATGACCTACTGCAGCCAAAAGTCTGGGCTCAAATGTACAAGGACTTCCGCTGTTAAGGCTATGATAATGGATATATGCAAACCACAAAGAAATGTTGCCAAAATGTGTGGAGCCCTGTGTTTCCAACCTGTCATATCAATTATTTTCTTCTATAAACAGGTTTTATTGTTTAACCTTGTGTATGGGACCAGACACTCACCTGRTGGCTAGGTCATTTGGGCAGGTTGACACCAGCTGTGAATCTGATCTGTGGTTTGTTCTGAAGCTGCACTAAGGAAGTCAGCTGGGTCTTGGTCTCCTTATCCCCTTATGTGCAGCCTTTGTTTCTACAGTGCTTTGGCTTTGTAAGAGAATGAGAAGGTTTTACTAACTAACAAAGAAAGCTTTGAGTGGGGCCCAGCTAGGAGAGTCCAAAATTAATGTTCTCAACAATGATGCTTTGTTCTCTGAATCTTTTTCTTTTTCAGATGGAAGAAAGTTAAATATAACCTGGATAGGGCTATTCTAAAGAAATACATGCCAACATTTGATTAACTACGTTTTTGCTTGGTTTTTTGTGGAACATGATTTACGTAATCACTCTCTGAAAGTCTGCRCTCAGCCTCTTGGCTGATTTCAACACAACTTGATAGGGAAAAACATTTAGAGATAACTACCTTTTCATAAGTTTTGTACAAATAGGCACTTGCGTAAAGGAAATGGGTCCTGAAAGTGTTTGAAGTGAACATAAGATCATAGAATAGTTCAGACTGGACCAGAGCACRTGAAATCAACCTGTCTAATTCCTTGCTCAGAGCAGACCTCACCAACTTGTCTAGCTGAGCCTTGAACAATTCCAGAGGAGGAGATGCCATAATGTCTCTGCATGGTCTGTCCCTGTATTTACCTGCCCCGATTATTAAAAACATTAATCGTAGTATACAACTGAAAATTCCAGTGCTCTAATTGATGTTCTTCACCTCTTGTTCCTTTGCTGCACCTCCAAGAGGAGTCTGGCTCTTTCTTCTCTGTATTCTCTGACCAGATTATTATGGAATCATTGAGTCATCTAAGATGGAAAGTATCTGTACAATCAAGTCCAGCCATTAACTTAACACTGTCAAGTCCATCATTAAACTGCATACCTAAGCACCACATCTGCATGTCTTTTAAATACCTCCACGAGTAATAATTGCACCACTTTCCTGGGTGTCCTGTTCCAATGCTTGAAAAATCCTTTCTGTGAAGAATTTTTTTTCTAATATCCAATCTAAATCTCTCCAAACATAATTTGAGGCCATTTTCCATCCTCCTGTCACTGTTACCTAGGAGAAGAAACCAGCTCCCATTGCACCTCCTCTCAGGCAGTTGTAGAGYGACAAGGTCTCCCCTGAGCCTCCTTTTCTCCAGGTTAAATAACCTCAGCTCCATTGTGCTTCTTAGAACAYTGCATGTAAATTCTTTTTTCATGCACAATTTATATTTCTTTCATACAACGTTTTCTCATATATAATTCAATGTTAGCACATACCGAGCAGAACTGTTCGTAAAATATAGTGATTTACAAATACAATCTCTGATATATATAGTTTTGCTTAGCAGCAAGTGTTAAAAGATTTAAATGGTAGGAGAACTAACAGATTCTACAGATTTGTGCTCATGCATCCAGAAATTAAAATTAATTTTAACACAAATGCAAAAACATGTATCTGGAATATCTGGTTTTGTTTTTTTTTTCCCCCCCCAAGAGGCTTCCTAGAAGACTRTGAACCAACAAGCATCAGTCATGGAAATGATTGAAATAAACAATATAATATTAATCAAATGTGTGACAGTTAAATTCTATGTATGAATTGTTGCCAATTTAGAAGGGATTCAAAGCTGATTTTTGGCCATGCACACTTTCAGAACTGAGTGAAAGATCCTAATGGTGTGGCCACTGGACTGAAATGGATAAACAATACTTAGGAAAGGAAGAAATYAACAAATTTATCAGCTGTGGTAAATCACCTGGGAAAATCCGAGTCAGATGTTTTTTACTATGATAAATCCCAACATTCTTCACGGATCTTGGACAAGCTCTTTGATCTGTTCAAGTACAATACAAAAGAACCTGAACCATGTGTGTTAAACTCACACTACAGAATGTTTAAATGGACTAAATAAACAACTTCTTTTACTAAATGGAATGTATTTTCTTGTAGAAGCAATCCTATCAATAATACAATACATTTTACAAGAGATAAGGTGGAACAGGAAAAGGAAACAGTTCATTACTCATAATAAAAGCATCATTAGCATAAAYAGTTCAGCAGGCTTTAAACTTCTTTAATTGTAGGTATTGTATTATAATATGATCCTGTTTTTGCTGAAATAGAGCTGAGCAGGTACGATGCAAGTAAGCTGTCAAATATATGTCTTATTAGGTAAGGACATGAAGAGGCAAAGCCAGCTGATGAGTTGGACAAGAGAAACTTCTTTGCTCAGTTTTATGTTTCTGTTTTAATGATGCTTGCAATGGAAATGAGCAAATGTCTGCAGTGGATATTTCCCATGCTGTGCTGGAACACTGGAAGACCATTCTTATCCGTGTGATAAATGATATAAAGATACTCAAATAATTGTCTTTGCAAAACAACCGTTGTCATTTTTATTGCAGGTGATATTTTTTCCATGTTACTTCTTTGTTTATTTTACTTTTGACATTCTATTTATTTGGCTGTGAATTTTCCTGAAATTGTGCATGAAGTGGAATTTGGGCTCTTACAGTGGAGTCTGATATAGTAAGAGTTCAGCAACATGCATGATTTTTACTTTTTTCCTAACTCAATACAGTAGTTAATAGTCAATGATGCAAGTATTCTGAATTCCAGGAGTGAAATAAAAAGAGTTGGTGCATTATTTAGACAATTATTGCTGCTTGCTGTCATGTTTAGATACTCCCCTATGGCTTACATTATAAAGTTTCACAATAGAGTTATATTTCTCTGCTTTGATTAGCCAAACAAAAGACAGGGAATGAAGTGCTGGTGTTTTACTTCAGACCTCATCAAGATTTAGCTTGCCAAACCTGATTCTGCATTGACTTGACTTCCAGTCATYACTGCTGAACATAATGCAAAATCAATATTTTCTGTGCACTTTTTATCATGTTTCTAAGATTGTGAGAATGAAAAGCTCATGAAACATGTCTTAATGAAGGCCCTGGAAGCTGAAGTCTTCTCATTCTCATAATAATAATACCTCTTTATTTCCACACCTTTCAAAGAGAGTAATCCTTAAGAACTCTGTGGGAGCCTTTTCAATCCCTGCAATGCCTTTTACCATTGGGATTGAAATAAAATTTTAGAGACAAACCTGAAAATAACCTTTTCTGTAAAATGTTAATGCTATTTTTAGGCAGAAAGTGGAATTTAATTTATATATCACAGAGATAAAAGGTCTTAACTAATGCTTGGATAAATCCCACTCCTGTCTGCATAAAGGGCAATTTATTGAAGTTAGGAGACCATATGCTATTTAAAGAGTCTGCAAACAAAGAGCTGGAGGCCTTCAAGACTGYATAAAGGAGAAATAAATAAAGAACATGGTTAATATTTTACAATTTGTATAAAGAATACTTTGAATTAGACTTTTTTTTTTGTGAATCAGTTCAAAATAAAGATCTGGATATAGAGAAGAGAAACAAGGAAACTGAAGCTGAAGCTGAAGATGCATCTCCCTACTCCTGGAGCTCAATAGCTTTGGGAAATTCTAGAAGATGAGTGTCCTGCCACAGAAAACTTCTCTTACTAAAAGTTTTGGAGATGGCATGCAATTTCACTATTTCGAATTGAAAAGTCTAATCCAGTCAGTTGCAACATTACAGCATCCATCATCAAAAGTGGATTTTCTTGAAAACAGAGAGACTAAAGAGTTACCAGATTCTATGCCTCATTAACTTAAGCAAAGAAATTTTGCAWTGTATTTTGTAAACTGTATTACTAAAGGAATAAGTTTTTGTCTTCATGAGCCCTTTGGAAAAGGGCATAGAATCTCACTTCTCTGAAAATTAGAAATCTTTAATTTGACATCTAAATATACAATTGGATTCATTTTTTCCAGATGTTATAAAAAGTTTAATTTAGTAATTTTGACCAACATGCAGTAAATCTCGTAAGTATATACAAAGAAATCATGTCAGCTTAGTTGTGTCTACAATGAAAAGCCCAAAGTGTTTTGGCTGTTCTCATAAGAAAGGATTTCCACTCTTATCATCATAAAGGATATTTCTTTCATTTTGAATTTGTCTTTTCTGACTAATGAGATTTTTATGCAGTACGCCTCAAGCTGGACAAATCCTGATAATGTCAGCAGTTTTCCTGAACTGTGCTGCAAATGCTCCAGCTTATGGACCCTGATGTCATCTGTTTTTCAGCTGCACAAAGCCAGCAACTCCCTGTGATTCTCTGGTCAACCAATATACACAAGCACATCCTTTTAAACATTCATTTTCAAATTTCGAATTCTTGGATCATGGCAGAAACTACAAGTTAGTAGTGGCAAGAGTCCATATAAAACCTGCTTCACAATAAACACCTGCCATCAAAGTGAACTCAGGAGAATAACTATYCTTGTTTAATCAAAAATAAATTGAGCCACTTTAAAACATGGGGAAAAGGGAATTTTTCTATAAATTACTTATGAAAAGAGAAATTTTTAAAACATATTTCTGTCTACCATTTATCTAATGCACTTAAAGATCTGTTTCTCTATGGGACTGAATATATCTATGATTAGAAATTGTTCTCCTTCTCTTCCTGTATTTTATTTCTGCATATGCTTTTTCTTTGGCTTTTTTTGCCATGAGATTTGTAAGTAAGATAATGTTTTCAGGTCTTTCTAAMRTTTTAGCCATTTAATTTTTTCAACAAAATCTCATTAACTTTTACAAAATAAGTTAAGCTGCATTTAATCTATTATTTTACAGTGTTACAAAAATGTCCAGCAACAATTTTGTGTTAATCGGTCTTTAATACATGATGGCATTTCAATACCTTTGAACTGCTTACAGTCTGATACAGTTGAGTCTGTGGACCACACTGATATTTTCTTTCAAAGAAGATAGAAAGTTATTTTTTAAATATTTGAATTCTTGCCAGGCAAGAAGGACTTGCATTGTTTTATATAATAGAGAATACCATTTGTTTGAATCAGAAACGCACATATGAGTTGGTTATCATCCTTCAAGGAAATATATAAAGATGTTTAATAAAATAGTGAACTAAACAATGGCATTTCKGGAGGCAAAAGAAAAGACAAAATCTAAGGTAGTTGGAAAAAAAWTTTCTTTTCACAGCCCCTATGCCCTTCTGCCCTTTACACTTCCCTTTCTCTTCAAAAAGCAGTGTTCATAAAGATGTAAATGAATGTGTGATTTTGTGTGTTGGAGTCTTTGYATAAGCATAACTAGGAGAGAGGGGAGGCTGCAAAGGTATATGTGAAGCATTTATTCAAATATTTAAAGGGACATGGGAGGGAATGGTGAGAAACCATGTTTCTTTTAAGATAAAGATCCCAGAGGGAAACTGGGAGCTACTGAAGAAACTCTGGAAAACATTTGGAGATGCGCACATACTTTGAAGAGAAAAACAAACAAACAAACAAACAAGAAACCCAGAGAAACTGATAGTTTTGAGAAAGGAGTTCTGAATGTTGCTGGTCAGTGAAAAAAGTCTTCTGCTTCAGAATTTAAAAATATTGTCATACTCTGCACTGTTCAATAACTCTAATTTGGCCATTAAATTCCTGTCACCTTTGCCCTCTCCTAATGATTGTGGCAAAATGCTGTCTGCAATCAGTAAGACTCAATCGTTGTGGGAATGATTTGAATAAACAATCAAGTCTGCATCTCATCCATCACCTTGACTGATTTCTGTTCCCTGTTCACCTCTTCATGACATTTGGCAGGTCACTTGATTTAAAATATGCAAACACTGAACTGAAATAGGCCAAGTCTCCTGAAATATGCTGACTGAACCAGTTGTCTTAAAGTAGCTATGAATCTTTTCATGGAAAGTACAGATATTTTCTGTAGTCTTTTTTYCCATGCCAGCTAGGCTAGTGTGGTATTGGTCACATTTACATTCACAGCACTTGTACTTACAAACCCACCTTGCATTAATATTAGTRTTATCTGTTAAATCTCTTGGGTAGATGCAAAAATATTTTAAAAARTAAGGAAGGAAGGCTTAGCAGGAAGAAAGGTGGTGATAGTGGAATCAAAGTACTGATGAAAACGAGTAAAGGAATGAGGTGGGAAACTAAGCCAACAGAAAAATTATACATAGAGTTTATCTTCTGCTTTAATGCAATGAGTCAACCTATCTTTATTAGGGTTGAGTATGCCTAAAAGTAAGTTAAGGTGCCTCCAGATGGAGGAATAATCTGAGTATTTCCAGGGTTCTTTGGGTACTTACTGACATCCTGCCATCCACCTGCCCCTCTGTGTCTCACTGGGCTGGCTGTACCTGTCAGCAGCCACACACACCATCCCCTACAGCTGCTGCACAGCTCAGCCTGGTGTGTGAGCACAAGCCTAAATTTGAGTCAGTTCCAAGTGCTATGGGCTGAGAAGAATGGTGCTGAGCTCTGGGCATGTGGTCCTTTCTGCCAGCAGTGCTGTGTGTGGCAAGAGGCTCCTCAAGGAGAGGAGCAGGACATCAACTGGCAGTAACAGTCCCCAAAAGAGCCAGAGCTCACCTGGATGCTCCTCAAGACCAGTGTCCCAGCACAGKTAAAACCATCTGAATATCTCCTGGGAGATCTGTAGAAAATAAATCCTTTGAGTTTTTTTACCCCTTCTCCTGTCACCTCTTTCCATGGTCTTAATTTCCTGTGCCAGCATGTTTGCAAGCATTTGTGTTTTACACATGCCTGTGAGACAAAAAGAGATGAAAAAAAGAGTCACCATATTTTAGCACTTAATAAATCTCAGCACCAAATCACTTTAAAGACTGGCTTTTTTTTTTTTTTTTCCTTTAGCTTCTGTAGGGAAACATACATAATTAGGGGCAAATTTACCTTACTGTGGAATTAAGGAATGATTCTTGGTATGCACAGGTGCTGGAATATATCAGTGATCACCTGTGAAATACATGTGTGACCAAAGTTCAAGAACCAGTCTTACCTGTTCTCCACAAAAAGTCTTGATTCCAGAATTTAGGGTCTGAAGTACAAAACCAAACTGGTTTGGGGAGGAATTAATGCTAGTTTCCATTTCTGGCTGTAACTCCAACTTTTACTCTCAATAGCACAGCCCAGAACTGACCCTACCTGCTGATTTCTGCTTTTCCTATCAGTGTTGTGTTGGTAGGTAGGCTCTGTTTGTGATAGTTGCATTTTAAACCAAATCTTCTAAAACAAAGAAATTTCAAAATAACACCACCAAAGGAGGGTGGCTTAGAAAGTCTTTTTCAGAGGTCATTTCATCTATCAGCACAAAGTCGGCTGTGCAATTAAAGGCAATATTCATGGAGCTGCTTCTCCAAGCACAGAAAGAGAGGCACTCAGGTCTGCCTCAACAGTGGAGGTGCCCCATCCACACATCAGCCCAGCTTCTCATTCCTGTCCTCTTGCTACCACCTGCCCTTCCAATAYATAACAAAAGAAAGGGTTATTAAATATTTTACCCCAGAAAAAAACGATATATACTCCCACCTTATTTTCCAGGACACTCATCCAGGCAGATTCTGTGGTTGCCCAGCCATCTGCATGTGAACGGGRTTAAGAATCAGGAAGATTTTTTTAYGCAATCTTTGAAGAAGTGACACAGAAGTGAGAAGAAGTGACACAGAAGTGACTGAGAAGTGAGATGAGCTACCCCAACGACGGCTGCATTGTTACCAGGAATCACCAATGGCAGCTAATCTGCTTTGTCTGTGTCTAGATTATGCCTTGAGCAGTGTGTGAAGTTGTTTGGTAGGTCAATAAAGAAAGATTACATTACCCTTTGAATCATTTTACTTTTGCTGCTCAAAACCAAATCTGAACAAATTTCCATATGTCAAAAATATAAAAATCCATARAACAGAAATATTATTCAATAATTTCATACATTATTTAAACATGCTTTTAAGTTTCCACCTCTAGGTATTTCATGATGAATTGCAATAAAAATATTTCAAAAAAAGAGAAAAAAATCTGCTTTATTTTGGGAAGATGTGCTCACAAAAGAAAAATAATAAGCTAGTGAGGTATCATACATCATGGAACAACTGATACCTTAATAAAAATTACATACACTTTTGTTTGACAAATATTTTATTGCATGTCTCACAGCTATTAAATAATTCCCAGTTTAATTTTTGGTGTGTCCTAAACAGTCAATAATAAATACTGTATTCCCTTGGTCTCTTGCATTTTCATCTATATTCACAAAAAAAATCTTCCAGTTTTTCTATTGTTTCATTTTCCATTTAATATGCAGAGCACGGTAACTTTTTACCCCAGGGCTCAGCTCTTAGGATATATGGCGACAAACCAGTAAGTGATCAGACAAATATCCTGCATATTTCACCCTCTCTTCCAGGCCAGATAACTGGAATGCATGAGAATAAGGAAGCTCAGTGTGTACATTTAAGAGCTCATTTTCTATCATCTCTTTCCACTTGCCCATGATGTATGGACTCCTTAACCCAATTCTGGTTCCTATCAGCTTCATCCAGAACTGTGTTGTCCCTGTAAAGATACCAAAACATGAACACTTCCCTTTGCATGTCACAGGTGGATTAATCAGACATCAAACTGGAGTGTCAGGGGACCTTTTCTGTGATGGCAAAACACAAATTACCTGGGAGAGTGAGGATGCTGTAAGCCCTGTCATTATTACCACCAGACATTGCACTKCTCCTGAGGCATTCCTTTGCTGTGTGGAAGGGGAATAATCCTTGTAGCTGATACTTTACTATTTTGTGAGTTTTGCTCCAGACAATGACAATCCTGTTGATGTGTTCCTGGTGAGCCTGGCTGWGCAGCCACACCTCCCTCTGCTCAGTGTGCCAGGGCTGCTTTGAACTCAGGAGCCCCCAGCTGGGAACCTGCATGCCACTCCACTCCATTTCTGGACCCTGATCAGATGCAGGCAAGAAATAGAAACACAGCTGCTTACTACAAAGTCATGCCAGGCATGTACAAAAGAATTTGGAGAACTTTCAGGTCAAATTGGGATGCCCCTTACTATGGTTAGTGACAGAGCAAGGGCTTTCCAGATTACAGAGACTTCTACTCTGGCTATATTTTTCAACATATTAGAGCACTGAAATGCAGGTGACTAAACAGAAATAAAAGAGTGCTGAGGCAAAATACTCAATCCATTGATTCATTCATAAATCTGTTTCACTTGATCTCAACAGAGATAAAATGGGATCCTAAATAAACAACTAAATAGTATATAGAYCTTGGAAGTGATGTTTGCAGTGAATTATGAACAGTGGCAAAATGCATGAGGCAAGAAACTGACCCCTTTTTRATTTGATTTTAATATACCTTTGTAACACCTGACCACCTTTCTTTAGTGTGACTTGGCTAAATATATATTAGATCCATCTGCTTACCAGGTTTACATACTACTACAACACTTCCTAGTGTAAGAATAGACTAAAATAAGGCTGACATGTGCCTTGCAGTTACATTAGGCAAGAGATGTAATAAATATGTAATATTTAGGCAAAACATGTAATTTTTTATACTAAAAAATGAAGAAAAGCTATGCAGGAAAAAGTCGGTCTGTCAGAAATTCAGGATGAAGTCTGAATTGCCAGACTGTTATACTAAATCAGAGTTGTAGTGTGGCCACAGTGGTTGAAATCTTGTATTGGAATGTCTTACACTGGATTTAATGTATTTTTCACACCAAACCTCATTGCTATCCCCGAGGAGAAATAAATGTAGGAAAGAAGGATTTTATTTTGTAAGGGGAGCAAAAAAATGTAATGGCAGGAAGCATCACCAAAAAAGTCAGCAATTTGTTCCGTAGTTTATGTGTTTGAAGTCTTTCAACATCAGTTTGTAGCTCTGACATCTTTAATATTTTAGAGTTCAGTCAGGTGCTCCTGGCTTGATCCCAGTATTTTTAAATGTTTGCTTTCATAGACTATAATAATACAGTCTTGAGAGAAGAGAAACCAAAAAGAAGTGTTGCAGCTGTCCTGGAAAACAGATGATGGTGCATACTCAATGCTCGTATATAATTTCAGTTAGATAATTAATAYTAACACCATTTCTGCTGATAGGGTGCTTTCCTTAGTCTGTTCCTCTCCATTTCTGTTACAAGACACCACAGCCTTTGTCTTACAGACAGCAAAACTGGGTGTCAAAGAAGCATAAATGACTTGTTTAGACCAATCCAGTGAGGAAGCATTACTGTCAGTCTGGAAGATGAGACCTTTCATTTTCCATAGTAGGATTTAGTTTGCTACAAAACATTAAGACTCTGGTCTATATTGTATAACATGTTAAAATGGCTTCATTTGGTGTCTTCATTTGGTGACCTGAGTCACCTCGCAAAGAGCTTCCAGTTTTATTTTCAACAGGCTTGTAGCAAAGTACAGAAGTCAGCTTTTCCCACCCAACCAACAAACCAAATACTCAATGCACTGAATCTCCGCGACCTGGTACTGGCTGATGTTACAGCAATATGCATCTTCCAGCATTTCAATATACAATTTGTAGCTCAATATGAAATTTGAAGGTTAGCTTCTGGGAAAGGGGAAAACCTAAAGCAGTGCCACCTGTAATTTATTTTCACTGGAGAGATTAGAAAGTTGAAATGAAACACAGATTTCAAAAATATAGCAGAAAACTTAYGTTAATGTTTGCTAATGTCAGTCTGGTTCTTTTCTCAGCGGAAAGCTGTCCTGGCACCTTGCTCGAATTCTAGGTGCAAAACAAAAGTCATGCTGTTTTCTTCACTATGGAATCACCTGTGGTAATCTTCACATAGATGGAAGAGAGAGACTGAAGAGGAACTGCAGGGCTCATATTAAAAAAAAAAAAAAAAATTCCCCTCAAAACCACCCAAAATAAACAATCCTACAAAAACAATGTATTTTTCTTGCCTATTTTATATAATTTGTCATAGCCCAAAAACTGCTTGGTAAAATGTCCTTTTCTTTCTAGAAGGTGAAAGTCTATTCATTTTTGAAGGCAGCAATCACATTAAAGATTAAAGRATGAGCATTTGAATGAGCACAACATTTCTACTGACCAAATTATAGAATTACCAGCATAGCACAGGAATGTGTGTGACCCCAATCAGGTGTTTTCAGCCTTTTGTATCGCAGGTCAGATTTACAAACTAAGCCCTTCAAATCATTAGAGAGAAATAAATGTATCAACAATGATGAAGGTGGTAACCATGGCTGAGAACCATCAGGACCATGAAATTTTGAATCTAGCTGTGGTATGGATTGCGAAAAAAAAACATGCAAACTGTATCTTGAATTAAACATYTGTTAAAATGGATTCTTCTAGTTTGTTGTTTTATGAGTTGTGAAAATGAGCCTACCAGTCCCAGATAGACTGTATTTCATGAAATAAGTACTTAAAGTTGTACTACAGAAGACATTGGCAGTCACTTGGAAGCAAAATTAAAGAGCTTTTGATCCAGTAGAGATGTGTAGTTTTAACACATCCACCCCGRGATACCTCTTAAAAGTTCACATTGAAGAGGACAAGTAAGGAAAAATTTAAATTGCAGAAAATAATGTGATATTTGCTSGTTACAGTTTTCTGTGTAGGAAAGGATACAGTAGATCACAAGATATATTCATTGTCAGCAAAAGTCCAGTGAAATTTCTGTTATCTTAAATACACTAGCAGTTAAAAGGTACTGCTGATAGGATTGTCAGCAAGAGGAAATTATTTAAGCTCTGTCYCACTATTGAACTGTTACAGGTGGAAAGTACTATAACCTTGAAGACTGAGATGTTTCCTAAACCAGCAATAAATTTATCAAAAGATGCCTTTGGACAGCCAAAACATCTGAAGTTAACGTCTGAAGTTAACATTTTACATCTGAAGTTAGCGTTTAGTGTCTAAGGTGTAGACGTCATAGAGATAGCAGCATCTCGGCTCTGATAATTAAAAATCTAAGGAATTAATGCTGTTCAGAAATATATTCTACTGAAGTGTCTAAAGAATGGAAAGTGCAATCACATATATTCACATTTCAGTCACTTTTTAAAAAAATTGGTATAAAGATAACATTTGACACCAAAGCATTATTATTTCCCTAAGACTAGAAAGACAATATTCAAAATTTAAAATGGTGCTAAGCAAAATGCACAAATCTTATTTTTAAGAATGTTCTTCCTAAATTTTACAACAATTACTACTAAACTCAAAGGGTCTTACAATCATCTGAGAAAAAAAMCATTTTTCCCAGATGTCTCTTCATGTTTTCCACTGGAACTACTCTTGTAATTAAAAATAAATTTAAAAAAATAGTAAATGAAATGCATTACATGTATAAAAATATACATAAATGCATTACATAAAGAGCATTTTTGTTTCCAATTTAATAACAAATTACAATACAGACCTACAATGTATGGCCTTAAGATGGTAGATGGTTTTATACATGTCTATAGAGATACATGTTATATATATATATATATATATATATATATATGTATGTATTTATAGCAATTTACTGAAACTTTTGGTCTGCAATTCCTTGTCAATGGCAGTGCACACAGCCCATATTTCTCCCAGCCCATAGTCTGATTTTTCCATTCTGTTCTTTTATAGACACTTGTAAAACAGAATAATCTCTCTGCATCTCTTGTTCAGATTCCTCCTGATTTGTTTTGGCTCTTAGCCCCACTTCAGATGTTCTCTTCTCATRAGGACAAAGATGTGGAAAGGACATTTAGCTGTTACCTAGTCCAAGGTGGGGCCTAGTAAATTACATCACTGCTGACATTCTTAGAAATCGGGGTGATTGTGCATCCTCCCTCACAATGTACCACAGCAGTTAGCTGTCCCTGAATCTGAGTTTCTTCCCAGGGCCTGTATTAGATTTTTACTGCTACAAACATTTTACCTAAAATTCTCTTTACACTGGACAAGAAAAAATTTATTTTTTCTTTTCAACATCTTTTTATATTTGAAGATTGTTATCACATCTCCCATGCACCTTCTCTGTATTTTGAGCAGCCCTGTTTCCTCCAGTGTTCCCTGGCAGGCTGTACCTTGTAGTGAGYTTTGCTGTTCACCTCTGAACTCGTCACAAATCCATCTCAGGTACCTCAAGCCAACTATATTAATCCAACTACTTCTAGCCAGGGCTAATCAGGGTGGAAAGATTAATTCATGCTTTGCAGTCTGTGCCCCTTTTTTAAATCCCAACATGAAATCTGAGTTTTTCACAATAGCACACCATTACTAATTTGTGTTCAGCTTCTGATCCACCTGCCTGAGTCTTTCCTTAAGGAATCAGCACTACTCCACCTGTTTTGTGTGTATTATTTGGCAGTTAATAATTCTACCTCATATTAGTGCATATAGAATTAAAGATAGCAAACATTTCTGGATGAAGGAGACCCTTCCAAAATCCCAGTTCCATAAGTGCATCTTTTCTGTTAGACTAGATAATTGGTAACTAAAGTTGTGGTTTTCTATTTTTTTTCTTTTTTGTCACTAGTCTATAGATTTTGCCTCCAGACCTGATTTCTCCATCTTGTTAATGAGAATGCCACATGAGAATCAAAAGCTATAATAGAGTCAAGATATATTACATGTACTGTTTTCCTTCTCTCTACAAAATCTGTTACCTTCTCATAGAAGAAAATTAGATTGATTAGACAAAATTTGTACTTGACAAATCCCTGTTGGCTGTTTTTCATCTCACTTGTTATCTTCAAGGCGCTTACAGACAGTTTGATTATTTGTCCCAGTGTTTTTCCAGGAATTTAAGTTGAGCTGGTAGATCTGTAATTCTCTGTTTCTGTCTTTCTGTTGTTTTATCTCCTCTTTCTCTGTCTCCCTCTCTTCRTCTACTCCCCCATTGCCTTCTTATTTATTAAACTAGGCATTACATTTGCCCTTTCTAGTATTTTGAGTTCTCATACCTTTCCCTGAGCTCCYAAGGATAACAGAAAACAATTTGTTTTCTAGGATGGTTTATAGGACTATTTGCAGTCTCTTGCAAAGAATTAATACTGATGTGCAAGGACCCAGGGCTACTCCAGTATTTACTCTACCTTCATACCCCAACAATTTCAGCTAGCTAGATATAAAGATTCATTTGCATTAGATATCAAGCCATTAACTGAAGCACCTGAAGCTGTTTTTATTCTTGTTCTGCTGTTCCTGCTGCAAGGACAGTGACCTGGAGCAGAGGCTGGGACTGACAAGCAGAGGGATTGTTTTACACTGTTCTTGCCACGCTCATGCGAGTTCAGTGAGMCCTCAGTACCATTAAACCAGAGCTGCACATTTGCAATTTGCTGCAGCTAGAGCCTCAATGAAAGGCAACAACACAAAACCATTCTTGCCCTTCTGGTGACATCTGTGAATAGTTTCCTCCCACTTACTACTGAATCAGCTTTCCACTAGATTTTCCACATGCTAGTAATGTATTTACAGATGTTTTCTTTTTCCTCCTTGTGGCCTTTTCTGATTGTACCACACTTCATGGCTTGGCTTTTCTAATTTCATTGTACATACTTACACTGTTCTTTTATCCTTGTCCCTGATATACTGACCTAGTTTCAATTTCTTCATGCTTCCTTTTTGTGTTTGAGGTTAATGAAGAGCAGAAGATTTAGTCAAGCTGATCTCTTGCATAAGAAGAGTTTGTGATTGTGATCTTAATAGTGTTTCTGTGAGGAACTGCCAAATTTCCTTTTTTCTTTAGTCTTGTTCCTCAGGAGAACTAACCTAATAATTCTCTGAGGGCAGAGCTTTGCTCAGAAGCTTTTAACTCCATTTATTCTCCATTACTTTTATTTAAAACAATCTGTCCTGCTTCAGATGAGACAAATGGGACAAGCTGTCTAAATAAAAACAGACAGATCAAGTCCATGAATAAAATTCAGCTGTTGCCTGTGGAATAAGTCTTCAACCTAAGTTTCTTCAGGTAGACTCTGATTTTGAACTGTGAGAGTATATTTCAAAAGTAAAATTAGAAATTGTAATTCCTAATGGCTGGACTTCTCAGTTTCACAAGAATGTCCAAATACTATCTTCCCCTTTCAGCAAGTTTGGAAAAGTCAGTATTACAAGAAAGAATATGAAAATTATGTCTATTGCAGAAAACAGCTAATGCAGCTCTGCTATTTATGTTCTACATTAAGAAATCACTCCACATTTTATTCTCCTTTAAATGCGTGAATTTCTTTGAGCTTTTGTGCCTTTACAACAGCTCTAAGGCTCTAAAGAGGATCACTTTTTAACATTAAACACCATTATGCATCATGTAAGCTTCTTTGATGTAGGATGTAATTTCAAGTATCCATATGCAGACTCATAGCTCGCAGCAGTCAGCACTGCCACTTAGAAGTTATTATCACGGGGTTTACATTTCGAAAATTTCTTTTAATCTTTGAAGTCTCTCTGGGGAAGTCGCTCATGTTTCTCAATGAAAAATTAAGAGTAACAATCTTTTGAAAATATTATATAGACAATTTCAGTATTTTTAATGACATTGATTACTTAAATGTATTTCAAGTCCTAATATGAGAATTTCCAGTTTACAGTAATGGGCTAATAGATTGCCCATAGCAATTAGTTGCTCAATGTGTAACTAATGTTTTTTATTGCTGCTCTGAACCCATCCAAATTATAAGGAGAAGATAGAGTGGTAAAAAAAMCAGTTCTTCTCATACACAGTCAAGAGCCATTGTCACCCATGAAAGGCTGTATAGCCATTCTTGCACACAGGTGAGGATCTTATTTCTTCATCCATCAGCTTTGACACTTGCTATACTAATTTGGAAATATCTAGCATATTAAAATAAAATTTTGGAAATTCATGATCGTGTAGGATTCAGAATACTTTTTTTACGTGAATGTGAGGAAAGATATCTGTAATTATGACCAATCAGAAAGGAGATGAAACTGATTTCATTTGGTCTGAACTCTGTTAGAAATTAGAATATTGCAACTGTGAACATTCATGGGTATTCTTGCGATCTTTTTCCTAGCAAGATCAAGCCGTGAGCACCCAAGCTGGAAGTGTACTTCAAGTACTTGAAAAAACTAACATGAGCAAACAACTGAATTAGCAAAAAGTGACTCTGTTACAAATATACTTTATTGTATAATAAAGAACTTATAACTTTAATGAATATGTATTTCTTCAAGTGGTGCACATGTAAATAATAATCAGAGATCTACTTTTTGTGAGGTCTTTAAATTCTCTGTAAGACAAGTTATTGATTGAGGCAAACCTGAGGTCAATGCATACTAAAAATGGCTAAAATGAAATGAAATTCACCTTTCTTAGTGTACTATTGTCCTGGTTTAAGATTAGTACTTCTCAATTCAGTGTCCCCAGCCACACTCACCCACATCAGATGCTGCTCATCAGCTCGTTTCCCCACCTTGCCCTCCCCCTTCCTGCTCTAAGGATGGAGTTGAGAATTGGAGGCACAAAGGTGCAAATCACGGGTTGAGATAAGAACAATTTACTGGAAACAGAAATGAGATAAGAAAAGGAACRCTAACCACAATATTATTAAGAACAAGTATGAGACAAACTATTTACATGGAAAACTGCTGCAGATATTGACCAACTCTTCCCCACCACGCCATTATTTCTCCCACCAGAAGAGAAATCCCTTCTGGGAAGCGATGCTGTCTTTCCCCCACCCCAACAATGATGAAAGATGGTATCGAGTAACATTATGAAGTTGGCCACCCCCACTAATATGGGCTGAAACCAGGAAAATAAAGCATATAAYTTAATTACTTTCTAAAAAATATCTTCTGATTTAAAACTAAAGATTGTGAAGTTAGCAGCATTTTTAAAAAATGTTAACAAATCCTTTTGGGTTTTTTCCTTCCTTGTCATATTTAATTTTTATCACTTTACACAAATGTTGATATAACAACTTCAGAATTCTGTAGGACAAAAGCTAATATGATCAGCAGKACCAAAAGAAGTAAAGCCCAGAAGCTTTTCAGTTACAGAGGAAGAGAGGAGGACAGGGATCAAAGTGCAATAATTTTTATTGGATTGGCAAATAAATTATAATACAAAAGCTTTTTAGAACTGACAATTGAAAGAGGAACTGCAGAAGTCTGTAAAGTTATAATTGGTTCATCTAGTTAAATCAGATAGTAAAATATTGGGTGTCACAACCTATTCTACAGACTGACTCTCAAACAGCCACTTTTTATGGGATTCATTTTCTGATGAGATGAGATTAATTTCACCTAACCTTAAATATCTACCTTGTAGCATTCTACATCTGAGGTAGTCTCTCTGACATTCCTTTATATCACTGATAAAAATGACAATTTAGAGTCCAATTAATTTGATTTATTTTGGTTGCCTACTCTGACATGAGATGAATAACATGCAAAAAGAATATTTTTTTCCCCACAAATTTAAAATAAATCTGTGGGAGARCAAGTTCAGATATTTATGTCTACATTGTGGAGCTCTGAGTTTGGATAGGTTCGTTTACATGGTTCAGGGAATATCATCTTCATAAACCTTATTTATTTCAGTTACTGGAATCACTTAGGTGAAAAATGTCTTTTCTGGAGGTAAATGGTGTAATATCTGGAGATAAATTGTAATATTTGGAAGAAAAGCATATATGGACATGAAAAGCTTTTGATTGAGTTTSTTGCTCATTTTTCAAGATGATTTTCTAAGAGGATTTATAATATTTCTGCTCTTATTCAAAATAAATTGCAGAAGTTCTGTCAGCAAAAGTTTCTGTATTTATTCAGCTGTCTTCATTGCCTGGATGAAGTGAACAGACTCCATGTATGAGGGAGCTGATCCTAACAGAGCAGTGTCAGAGTTTCAAAAGGCAAAGAGAACTATAAGAAGACAGTTGTGGGATGATATCTCTTCTTTTAGATAACCTAATATAGCTGGAATGAGCAGACAAGATTCCAACACATCATCTCGTCAAATGTCTGCATTTTTTGTTTGTGTTGTGTCACCTCTGYTAGATGACAAGACCTCTAGTAAGAGCTGGAGACACTGAGCACATGATTGCTTTTAATTGCTTCCACAGAGAAAACAATTGTGATCACAGGGAAGCAGAACTTTTCTTATGAACAATATTTTGGGCATCCTTCATTCATGTGTCTGGGGGACTTGTGTATTTTTGAGATGAGCGTTTGTGTGTCTTTTATTTCACACATTGAGCTGCTGACTCTTTGRGCTTTGGAGTAAAACAAGTTAGTGTCTTAACAAACATAATGCAGACATCAGAATCACACAGATTTCAGAATTTCCCCATACATTATGGGTTTTTAGACCTTGTGGCTCCCTCAGAYAGTTCAAGTATGTATATTATTGATGTAAAGGTCTACATGTCCTGACAAAGTGCTGTAGGAATTTTACATAATCACATTGAGAAACCACATTCACCCTCAGAAAATGAGAATRGCTGCAACGAGCTATCAGAAGGAAGATTGTAATGAGAATTTCTCCATTTTTRTCAAAAGACATTGAGTTTTATTTGTATTCTTTCATATATGTTAATTCAGTTTCTTCACAAAGGAAAAATCCTGAGGTACTTTTCATGTTCCATGGAAACCAATGAGACTTGACTGCCTGTTTGCTGCACAAATTAGTACCACCCATGATTTAGTAATGCCAGAAYCAGTCCATAGGTTTTTGGCCCCTTGTGGGGAGTCACAGAATGATGCACCTCATTGCTGCAGCTCCCAGTGACCTGTTCAGATTCTGGTGTCCTGTTTATTTCATTAAAAATCTGCCCGAAGGCTGCTTTACCTCTTCAGTCACCACATATGGGTTCCTGTGTGTAATCCTGCCCTACCACACTCAGATTCCTCTCGGGATGATGAGGTCTTTCCCTTGCATGGGGATCTGACTCTTCTATGCAACACTGAAAGGGAAACTCAGAGGAGAGTTCTGTGAGCCAGTGGTAACTCTTGATGCAGATTATCTTTGTGGTGGCTACTTCCTTCCTGCTCTTAACTCTGAAATTCTAAATGGATCAGAATATTGTCTTGAATGTGGTTCTGGTTTTTTTTAATCAAGCTTTGGTATTTTTAGGACTGGTACATTGCTGTTGTAGTTTTCCTCCATCAGTATTTTATGTCTCAATTWAAGTGTACTTTTACTTGAGCCTGGAATAAAATGCCTTGAATTTTCTATTCAATTAGAAAGAAGTCTACAACAAGTTCAATCTTCTTCCTTTTCTACTCAGATGCAATAGAATATTCCTTTTCATTTCAGTATATACAGCACTAGTAAAGCTTTCTATTGATTGTTTCAAGATCTTTTAGCACATTCAAGAAGGTATTTGGGAGGATTTATAATTCTTTTTTCATTTAATCCCCAAATCTATTAATAGAATTAATTTCCAGTAGAGTGAACAGAACTCTGTAAAATCACCTCTTCAATATCAGTGAGTTCTCTGATTAGCGCCCAGTAACAATAAGAGGACTGGACAATGCAGAACYAACAGAGCTCCCAATCCTTGGAGTGGTGATCCATAGGTGGTAAGAGTTACTGGGAACTATCCTGAAACAGAAGAAATGACTGAAAATAATTCAGATAAACTCAGATATTTGGTGAAGATCAAGACAAAGCAAATATGCATTACCTAATTATCTGGAGAAGAGAAAAAAATATTTGTTGATTTTACATATAAAGTTTACATTATGAAGATCTAAGAAAAAGAAGCACCTGTTAGTAAAGTTACTTAAAGAAAATTATTATATTACATCATTATTTTAGCAAATAGTGTAGCAAACAAAGTATTCTCAYGATTTCCAAGTCTCAAAGTATCATTTCCACAGTTAGAAAATAATTCAGAGGAAATTTAGGGATGGGTTCTCACAAAGCTTAAGTTTAGTTGACTAGTAGGAGAAACATCTTGCAACCTTGATGAAGAAAGACAATTTTTTTTTGTGTGGGACATAAAAGCTTTCCTCAAAATAACTCCTTTTGTATGAAAAATC
Organism: Malurus melanocephalus; assembly: GCF_030028575.1. NCBI lineage: Eukaryota > Metazoa > Chordata > Aves > Passeriformes > Maluridae > Malurus > Malurus melanocephalus. The sequence goes on along the minus strand of NW_026623243.1, from coordinate 4,527,934 downwards.
CCCAAATAAAAAGTTCAACTCCCATTCTTTTAAGAAAATTTCAGACCAGGAATATTTAGTCTCTCTTAACAAAAAAGTGAATCAAGTCCTTCACAAAAGTAAATAAAGTAACAGTACTGAAAATATGTAGGTTTTTTTCCTGCAGATCAAATCATATTGGAAAAGTGCAATTAATTAAATGCATTTATTACATAGAATAAAAAACTTCAGATTAGTTACTCGATCTAATGATTACCATTCCAAAAGGATCATGTAAACAAACACACTCAGCAGTTTGTTTGGAAATATGATTTATGATTGAAAGAACGTTCTGCTCTCATTCACCAGTGGAAATTTTTCCCGATGTCTGGAACTTATAGGAGCCATTATGTGGTGATATTTAGCACACAGAGTATTTACTATGATTMCGATACTCAGAGTGGAAATTCGGGTGAATTTTTTAGGAGCGATAAAGAGGGCACCCTCCGGTCCTTCCTATATCTGACTTTCTAGACTTATGATACAGACACAGGAAAGAAGAGACTGCAATGGTAGCAGGAGCTATTCTTAGCCAGTCAGCACTATCTGCAGAAACAGACTAATTCACTTTGATTGCCACTCAGCAGGACTTAAGGTAGAAGTCATATGTAAATAGATGGGCTAGAAATGGATGCCTATATTCATTAAACTTTCATTAGATTCAATCTCAAAATTACCCAAAGGTTTTACAAGGACTTTTTAAACTCTAATTTGGCCCCTGGCCTTTAAACAAAATGAGAGCTATTGATTGATGTTCTGGCCAGGATGCAAATGAGCCCATCAGTTCCTGAATCAGACTTTATTGGTTTAGATGCACTTTCATATCTCTGAACAGGAAAGATACTTGGAGATGAAAATTTTTATGAAGCTTCATAGTAAGGTTAATGTTGTGTTAAATATCTAATTAAGTCTCAGTAAAAGCAAAGACTTATTTTATTATTTCCAGAAATTTRCAAAAATTTAGTTTGCTATCCTTTAAAATAGAACAAGCACAACACAAGTTTAAAGACAGAAAAATATATATTTTCCAAATTGAATTTTAAAATACTCCTTCTCTATCTCCCCAACCCTAAAATGCACAGATATCTGGRTGTAGATCTTACATTCATATTCATTATAGAATGATCCATACTCCTGAAGTGAATGTTGCTGTGCCCTCTACCATAAGAGGAAGAAGTGTCTTCAAGTTTGAAGCAGYAGTATAYTATCTAGACATTTTCTGTGTTGAAKCCTTGGGATGCTGGAGCATTTGCCCCGTGAGGGGAGCTAAGAAAGTTGGGCTTGTCCATAGAGGAAAAGAAATGGTTTTGGCCAACCAAAGAGCAGACCCCAACACCCAACAGCCATCACCAGGAACACAGTGTGAGGCATAGTGAGGAAAGGCAGGAAGACAGAAGACCATGGGCATAGATTGAATCAAGAGCTGTTCAGGGCAGATGGAAACTTTCTTCCCAGGAGGATGGTCCAACACTTGAAGAAGCTCAGATTTGGGGATCCTGAAGGCACAACTGGATAAAAACCTTAAACATCTGTGTTTGACCCCAACACAACCCTGCTTTGAGCAGGWGCTTGGGTTAGAGGCCTTCTGTGGTCCCATCCAACCTGACCTATTCTGTGATCCTAAAATCACAGAGGGAGAGAGAGCAATAAGAAAAGAAAAGTGGTCTTAGAAGTGGTTTTACTTTGTTATGAATGGAGAAAGTACAATTTTGCCTCCAATAATTAGAGCACAAGTTGGTMTACTGACCATCCCAAGGCCAGTGGGAGTGTCAAACATTATCCACAGTAWTTTTTTTGCACAATAATGTACAGTTTGGAACATTTAATTGTAATAAAGGGAGGGAAGAAAAAATGAGAAGGAATGACAGACATTTAATTTTTTTATATAAGAAAATGTTAGTAAGCTCTAATTATATTTTCATGGAAAAATACTATCAAAAATTTGCTATACTATCTGTGTCAATAAGGTTTTGATGTTTATCTGATAGACTACTTGGTTTTGTGGTAAGAAAATATACAATATTTCCCACATAAATAAGAGTCTATTCTGACCACTTTTAGTTAGCTTTCATTGGAAGCCATGATATGTTTCCCAAAGTAGAGAATAGAAATGAAATACAAAGTCCTTTGTATGTGAATTTCCTAGTTAACCTCTGGAAGACAACCCTAAATCAGGGAATGAGGAGCAACATATATTTCATCTCATGTAGTGAATTACCCAGATTACTTTGGGACAATGTTTTTATGGTTTTGCCTGAAAAACAGCATGTTTTATTTTTCAGAAGTCAGGTGCTAAAAATAAAGTTAGCTGAAAATAGTCAGTGTTTTACAAGAACAGCTTTTATTGAAACTTCAGTTTTCCACTAAAAAGAAAATCTGATTGAAAACTTTAATTCTTTTAAACACCTGATTGAGGCTTTGGGTCCTTCAAAAACTCCAAGAATGTGGTACCTTACATGTAGGCAACAAAAACTTCTRTGTGTTTTAACTTAGTTCTCAATAAATATGTTTTTTAGTCTGTGAGCACTTAGTTCAGTTAAAACCAGTATTTTAAAAACTAACAAAGAAACAAGAAAGGTGTTGTTGATTCAGTGCTTCAAATTGATTTTTGCTTGAAAATACTTGGAGAAAACTGCAGAGCTGGAGTAATATAAATCAGAACAATTATCCCTGCTGCTATTCCAAAAGCCACACTTAGAGTCACTGTAATTTAGTAAAGCCAAACATGCTCTAGAGGATACAGGGAAGCACAAAACACAATAATAGTTGATTACATATTGCTGGTGATATTAAAATGCTTGCAATCTATTTTCAATGCTGAAAATAAAGGAGTTCCCAAAGAACACACACACACAAAAAAAAAAAAAAAAGCCAAAGATTTTGATACATTAAGAATAACATTGGACTTAACTCTATTTGTGTGTATTCATACAACTAAGTGGGAAATATATTCATGACATGATGCACTTTTATTTTGCCATAGATATATTTATGTCCAAGGATCATTTGTCAATACGTTTGATATCAGAAGGGKTTTTTTTAACAGACAACTTACCTGAAGTTAGATGGATTTGAAATTTTTGTCTCATTAATTTGATTTTCTCTGGATGAAAAAAATGTACTGCTGAGTAATTAAAAACATCAGAGTGGTGGTATGAGTCTGACCTGCTCTAAATGCTGATTGGATTCAAACTGCTGTCATGAACTTCAGAGATGGAAAAAGCATCTACCCTAAAGAGACATATACAATGCTTTTGAGAATATTTCCTTTACTCTTTWATCTTCAAGACTTACTAGAATGAAAAATCACATGCAGAGACACTGACTGCTGCTTCATAGTCATCAGATTTCCTCAGAGAGGGGGGCAGCAGCTGGTGGAGTCGGGCCCTGTCCTGTACCTGTCCTGTGGACAGCTTGGGGTTACAGAGCTGTCAAGCTGGCGTCCTTCCACAGCACTCAAAATTCATTTTGGCTTCTGGGTGTATTTTTCTGTTAATCAGCTGCCAATCCATTGWATAAATCTTTCCAGACCATTTTTTAAAACTTTCCAGTCTAGCAAAGCAAGGTTCTATAGGCTGTTTCCAGACTTGCTGTCTCAGTGGTGTTGGCAGGATTCCAAGCTGTGGACATGGGGAAAAGCTGCACACAACAGGGAGGCAGGAGAACGAGGAGGAGAAAACACAAGTGTGAGGCACCTGTTACCACTGCAGAAGAAGGAGACAAATTTGAAGAAATTGTCATAACCTTGAAATTGGGTAAGACCATATGAAAACAGGATGAAATTAAGGAGTTTGAGATAGTCAGATGCCAGGGAAGGAGTATGCAAGCTGCTAGTTCACCCTTTCTTCTCAGTGGACCTCTAAGGAGAAAGTGGYGATGCCACCATCTCTTTTAGTTCTGGATGCTCATCCTTCTCCTTCACTGGCAGGCAATTCCAGAGACACAAGCAGAAGGGAGCAAAGAGATCATTGCTTCCAGTGCCAGAAATCCTAGTAATCTGTTGGACAGATATGTGTAACACCTGTCCAAAATACACTGCTGAGAGTGAAACCATAAATTCTTGCTTAAATATCTCTATGTAACAGTTTGTTATAGCTCTCTAAGAATGGCCATCCCAAAAAGGATCCCACCACCCTCACATCTTTTGGACTTTCCATCATCAACAGGTTGGTGTGTTTTGGTCATTTTAATCTGTTTTAAAGAAATGGGTTCCTCTCTTTTCAAGAATTAGAGGGCACACTCTCTCACACCCACCTGCACATGCATGTGTACATCTGCCCCTTAGGAACAGAGACTACAKTGACTGCATATAGCACAGAATAAAACACTTGGGTGAAAGGTTAGACAAAGTCATATTTGAGATGTGTCTCACAGGTCTAAATGTTAATAGAATAAGATTTCTTATTTTCCATGTTCACATAATAAAAATTATAATTTCAAACCTTCTGTGAAAAAGAATCATTTTAAATTAGGACRGAACATTTCATGCTTTAAACAGATTCGTTAAACAGTGGCATGTTAGACAAGGGTAGCTGAAGAGAGACCACAGTAGTAATGCAACACCACCTTAGTGCATTTAGAGTTTAGAGRTGTGTCAAGACAGCTCTGTCCAGTTTAAACAAACCTGTATTTACACACAAATAAGGTCCCACATTTTGTTTAGGGACGTCTTTGCATGTGACCCTATAGTTACTGGTTTGGATTTTTCTTTTATACAAGTAAATCAAAGAAGACCCACTAAATATYACACTTTAAGCAAAAGTATGATATTCAAGATTGTAAAAGGAACAGTTGCACAGACTGGAAAGGTTTTCTAAGTGAAGGAAAAAGAAACCTCTTACGATTACATTTCATTTGTAACAGCTGTATTCCTTGTGATAGTGGATACCGCTCACAGGACAACACTTAGACAAATTAATGGGTTCAACAGAATTCAAGAACTTTTTTCAATACACASTGAATATCCATGCTTCTTTCTGTAAAAAATGTTTAAACATTTAATGTAAAAATTATTTTGAAGTTTCTGTTATTATTTGATACACGGTTTGGTAATTCTCTGTCTAAATAGACAGCGTGTGCCCTTCTATCTACTCTCTAGGTAGCAGTGCAACATCTGTTTCATTTGACTGATCCAAATACAGCTGATTTTCATCTGCCACACCTGAGTAAATCTCAGCAGCAGTTGTTGTGTTCAGTCAGAGATGTCAACTGGAAAGTAATCTTTTCATCTGTGACTGAAGTGGAACAAAGCTCATGTCCCGTGTCCTGTGAGGAGCAGCTGCGGGAGCTGGGGGTGTTCAGCCTGGAGARAAGGAGCTGGGGGAGACCTCATCACTCTCTACAACTGCCTGAAAGGAGGCTGTAGCCAGGTGGGGGGCAGGATGAGAGGACACAGCCTCAAGCTACACCACGGGAGGTTTAGGTTGGACATCAGGGAGAAATTCTTCATAGAAAGATCGATTAGATATTGGAATGGACTGCCCAGGGAGGCTTTGAAATCACCATCCCTAGAGGTGTTTAAGGAAAGACTGGACATGGCACTCAGTGCCATGCTCTGTTGTCATGGTGGTGTTAGATCATAGGTTGGACTTAATGAAATCAGAAGTAATTTCCAACATAATTCATTCATTGATTCTGTGAAATAATAAAACTTGGTGGTTTTTTTTTTTCTTTTTCAGACTATTCATAAGAGGATTGAGAAACTTAATTTTTTAATTACTTGAAAAAATAGTCCAGAACTAGTTTATCAGCATTCTGTAGTAAATAACAATATTCAAAATTTCTATATTTTTGGTTATTTACGCAAGTCACATGTTAATGTCTCTTTCATGATGGATTGGTCTATATAATCTAATATCAAAAATCAAGGTGTAGAAATGAACAGAAACAATAAATATGTTTCAGCAAACATTTTAGCTCTAGTTTGTCCTTTTTTTTTTCCAAATATGTTATTTTAGAAGGCTTGGTACCTTTATTTTCATTTTGTTTAATAAGTGCAAGAGGATGTAAACACAGCTGAAGTGACTTTTTCCTGACTCAGTACTTGCAGGATACAGACAACACTCACAGAATTGATGACACTGTGAATGACTCTGCCAGCAAAACACATTTCATTGTCTTCGCAAAAGCTATATGTATGTTTTGACACCAGCAAATCAACGAAGTTCCCTTTACAGTGGGCTAAATTCACAGGACAGAAATATGCCTTATGGCTGGGATAGAKTTAATTTTGTTCCGAGTGGATAGAACACTGCTGTGTTTTGGATTTGGTATGAGAATAATGATAATACACTGATATTGATGTTTTGGCTGTTGCTGAGTAGTGTTGACCCTAAGTCAAGGACTTTTCAGTGTCCTGTGCTCTGCCAGTGAGGAGCTGTGTGAGAAGCTGGGAAAGAGCACAGCTGGGACAGCTGATCTAAACTGGTCAGAGTTGGTATTCCACACCACAGAATGTCATGCCCAGTACTTAAACTGGGGGGAGTTGGCCAGGAGGGGCCAATAGTTGCACAAGGCCATGCTGGGTATCAGTCAGGTAGTGAGCAACTGTATTGGTCCTCACTTGTTCCACTTGCAACCTCTTGGTTTTGCTGTTTCCCTTTGCTATTATTAAAAAAACAAACAAACCAAAAAACCCACCAAAATAAAACCTAAAAAAAAAAAAAACCCCAACATCAAACAACAAAACCCAAACCTAGCTGCTTCAATTAATAAATTTTCTTAACCATGTTTTTCACCTTTTTCTTCCAATTTTCTTGCCCATTCCGCCAAGATAGGAAGGGATGAGGATGAGTGAGTGGCTGCATGGTAGTCACCAGCTGGGGTTAAACCATTACGGGAATTCACATTAGCTAGGGAAGAACATTCTTATTTCAACAATGTGAAAGAAATCTACTAAAATATCTTGGTTTATAGGACAGGCTGGATTAGACATGAGGGCATGTCTACAATTTTTAAAGCACTCCTTAAAATTACATTGAGGACAAAATAAAATCATGCCACATGGCAGAGCAAACTGACATAAAATACCTGTCATTCTGTAGTGGCACCAAGGATCTTGGCCTTGAAAACKCTCTTCTTCACTCTTTTTAAAGACAATATGTATTTTCCTTTAAAGAAAATACAGATATTTTCAAAAGTAAGTAGGACCAGAGCCCAAATAAACATGTGTTTCTTTTACTTCAGCATTACAGTCTGCTGCCATGAATTTAAATCTCTACTGAATGTCCAAAACTACAAAGAATGAAGAGTTTCACATCACATGTCTCTGGTTTTGACTTCAAGTGAAGCTTGGTATTAATTAAAGATTCTTGTCATGATCCTTAACACAGGGAAAAAGAAATATTTTGTAGTAGTTTTATCAGAAGCGGATGGGTCAAAACAGTAATAAATACAGAAAACAGAACAAACAGAAAAAAATTACCCTTATCTCTCAATAAGGAAACATACTTGCTTTCTTCTGTGCTTATTGGTGGGAAATAAAAGACCAAAACATTTTCACATTTTATTTACAAATATTTTTGTTGTTTGAGACCATGGGTGATTTGTAAAGTATACAGCCYTCATGATGTCTAAGACACTGACACTGACAGATCTTCAAAGTACTAATTTCTCGCATTAGAAATAAGTCTCATTATGTGTCATTCATGTTGTTTTAAGCAACAAGTAGCAAAGACTGTTGTCTCAAATGCCCCTGAACTTTAAGGACTGATCACTGATTAGTGACTCTTTCCATCATGTGAGAACAATTTAGGGTAGGTGGTTCTGCTTGCTATATGGACATAAGGAAAACCAAGAGGCGTGCGTCCTGATGCCAGCAGCAAACCAAACAGCAGATATTGAAGCTATATGTATCATCTTTCTTAGGTCACGTCTAGATGTCTGAGTGATCTGCTTGCACAGTTTCTGAATACTCATTAGGATCAAAAATATAAATGCTGGCAAGGCACAACTTTCTTCTCTTCCCCAAAAGGAGAATGATTATGAACATATAATGCAAGCCATRGTGATGCAGCTACCATTCCCTACCAGTTTGTGGTGTAAGAGGGAATTTCCAAAGCTATAGGAAAAAGATCGTGCATCAGATTAGTAAAATAAAGAGTGGGTCAAAAATTTAAAATAAGCATGTGACCACCATGAAGCTAMTGCTGAGTTTAACTCCATATCTAACACAGCAAACATGTGCCATCTACCATAGACCAAATGGGGATGATGACTAAACCCCTTCTGTTTGTGGTTTGTGGCCAGTATGTTTAGATTTAGAATATCTGTATCTGATTTGTCAGAGTTCAACGTCATAGAGAATTTTTCACACCATGCTACCCAGAGATCACATAATTCCTATGTCACTGATGGCTTTGTACTTCCTGTTAGGATCATTGGCACTTGTAGGGCTGTACACTTTCATTAGGGCTTTTCAGGGAGTACATATTCCCATACTCTGCATGGAGATTTGTTAAAATAATACATCATAATAAAAGTTGGTTTTTTTTTCCTGAATTCAGCATACTTTGCATACTACCAAGGCCACTTAATGTCCCTCAGCTGTAACTCAGCAGATCAAATGTATGACTCAAGTTTTCTACAGCACCTCTGTGGATGCAGAGAGGAAAGTAYACTCATTTCTAGCTTTTTCCCTATGCAGCTAAACAGCTTGTTATTCTTATCAGTACCTGGTGAATTGTTCATTCCTTTAAGGCTCATGAAGCCAACTGAGAGAATTTATCCATCAGCCAGCTGAACAGCTGCAGTACAGTGACAGAACGCATATCTGGCTGAGAGAACCTACTTAGCAACTTCTGCGCCATTTATCAAAATTACACACTTTTTCAACCTTATCACAGGGTCTGTTTTAGAGCATGTCTGCAAGAGCCATTGGTGCTGTGTACGAGCATTGGGAGACAAAAAGATGATACTAAAATTGTAAGTCTCATTTGAATAGCAAGGCCATGAGAGACATTGTGAAAAGTTAACTCAGGCAAAGAAATCTCATCTGCATGTTTTCYATCTGCCTTCTCTGCCTAAATATTGAGCTGAGCACCTGACCTTTCCTTAGAAATGTACACGTGGATCCAGCTCAAAATGTTGTACCCCCGAGAAAGAGATTTGGCGTGCTGAGATCCTAAAAGCACAGAAATCAAGAAAAACTTCCCAACTTGAGATTTGGAGATCTACACCTAACATTCAGCAGCAGTTTTCACATAGTGATTCATATTTACAGAGCTGACAGAAGAGAAGGATGTGTGTGACACTGGGGTCTTGGATTTTGACCCAGTGATAATCAGGTTGCTAACAACAACTGTTTACTGAATCTGCTGATGCTGTTTGTATTAGATAAAATAGTAGAAATTGAGATAAATGTACAAGAAGCTATGTGTCTCATAAAAACCTGAGATCTGGAGCAAAGAGGAACASGAACAAGTTAATAGCAAATGGGGTCATGTAATATAAACAGAGGTATCACCATATGGCAGGAACCAACAGATTTAATCAGAATTCACATCACAAGTAAGTAAAAACACAATCATTAAAATGCACCATTTGTTATCTGCTTCCTTCTGCTTATTAATTTATTTCAATTAATTTCTAATAATTGATTAGACAAAGCACATGTGGGCAAAATTTTCTCATCAGTAAAAACCCAAACTTCAGGGTTTAGAAAGTTGAGATGACCCTGACCTTGATGAAGATGCGGAATAGACTGACTTCCTTTCTTGTGGTGAAAGTTCTACTCCTCATTTGCTTAGTGCTAGAATGATCATATTGCCTTTTGCACAGTTGTAAGAATATAGTTCCTTAATCAATCCAGTTTATGGCTATCCCCTTCCATTCAGCATAGAGCTATTTTCACCTGAAAAAAAGAACTCCACTTCGGGCTGCAGTGGATTTACCATGTCCCATCTTCTGTTTTATGGGCTTTTCCTATTTTTGGTTGTTTCCTTTTTTGTTACACTGGGGTGATAAAAAAGGTTACAAAAATGGTTCAAAGGCCAATCAGTGACTGGAGAGCTGGGAGCATTCAAGAACTTGACATTCCTAAGAAAATCATTTAGTAGCACCTTAGACACTGTTGTGCCCTGACGGGTCAAACACACAACACCTGTACAGAGGGATTGCCGTAGGATAAAGGGAACAGTAGCATTCTTCTCTATTTCTGGATAAAACCATAACTTTCAGCAGAACAAMAAACAAGTCACCTGTTAAGAGCTAATATGAAAATTAGGTACCTAGCTGGTGATGAGGAGACTACATGATATGGTGCAAATAGACAGAAGCAAATATATCAGAAGCAACAGTCATTTTGATTTCATCTTGCTGTTACATTGGGTCAAGGAGTCAAATTTATGGTAGCTGTTACCAGTTACCATTTTTGGAAAGTTTAATTTGGAAAAAAGGGTTGTTCTTCTGAACTAAACAGACTACATTTAGAAATATTGATCATATTTTGGAGAAATGGATGCAATTAAATATTTTGTTGCTTTAAATAATATATAATGAAAAGGCAGATAAGAAGTAATATTAAGACATGGTCAATGTTACTTGAAGGAAACATYAGTGGCTTGGACAGAAGCTAAATGTGATGAATAGGCTAAGTTCTGCTTTTAGAAATAATGACAGTCATCTCATTAGGATAATTTTATTGCAACTACAAATTAAATACCCCAAAAGGAAGATTTTTAGAAATTTGGATTCCTCTTTTTTTAATCCTAGGTATCCATACAAATGGAAAAAAAAACCAAAAGCATCATAAATCTGTGATTCCCTAATGCCCAAATGTTAAATTGCTAAATTTGACAATTTTTCTGATCTATCTACTGGCTATATCAGAACAGAAACCTCAGGCTCTTTTTTGACAAAGGCTTTTATTATACTAGCATTTGCACATTTATTTTGATATACTCTAATCTCTATGTCTGGCTCAMAGATTATTACATTTATTAAGTCTGGGTATGAAACTCCAGTACAAACAAGTTTGTGTATGCTATTTTGGATACAGAAGCAAAAACATGAAATCTGGGTTAACATTTTCTTTTTACATTTGACTGAAAGTTAAGCTGATGATCTTTTCCACTTTTTAAGAAAGATAACTTGATGACAATTGCAGAATATTTTATCTTTGAGTACTAAAAGCACAAATACTTCCTAGGTGATCTATAAGGGTGATGTTAATTAATGCATCTCCGACATTTAAAATTATAATTTTCTTTTCCTGCACAGTTCTTCRTTACTCAGTGTGCTGGTTCTGGCTGGGATGGAGTTAATTTTCTTACAAAAAACTACTTATGTGGCTATGTTTTGGATTTGTGCTGGGMACTGTGCTGATATCACAGAGACATTTTAGCTATTGCTTAGCAGTGTTTACATGGAGTCAAAGATTTTTCTGCTTCTCACACCACCCCACCAGCAAGGAGGCTGGGCAGGCACAAGAAGCTGGGAAAGGACACAGTCAGGACAGCTGATGCCAAATGACTCATATTCCACACCATATGACATCGGAATATAAAGCTGGGGCAAGAAGAAGGAAAAGGGGAATGTTTTGAGAAATTACATTTGTCTTTCCAAGTTACTGCCACATGTGAYGAAATCCTGCTTTTCTCAGGATGGYTGAACACCTGCCTGTCCATGGGAAGTGGTGAATTAATTCCTTACTTTGCTTAGTTTGTGTGCACAGCTTTTGCCATTCCTGTTTTTATCTCAGTGCATGAGTTTTCTCATTTTCACTCTTCCAGCTGGTGGAGGTGGGCAAACTTGATGTGGGGCTTGGCTGATGACAACGTTGAACCATGACACCCAGGGAAGTTATTCAGAGCTACAGAAAAGTTGCCTTCTCCCTTTATGCAGAAATAYCAGTGAGAGATAAATGCTCTGCATCACAGAGCTACCTCACTGCCTGGTGCTTCTTTCAGGCCTCTGCATGCCCTAAGAATATGATGAGCACCAAATGTGGAATAAAAGAGTAAATCCATTTACCACTGTCTCTTCTGGTGAAAACATGTAGATATATTAYACATACTACTGTATGTTGTACTTTTTGCTTTTTTAAAAAATTATTTTGACTTGTGTTATATTATTTTGTTTATTCTGAACCTGTAAAAATGGAAGAAAAAGCCTTTAAGAATCCTCCTCATATTAAATAAGAGGAAAAGACAAAGTTATTTTTAACAATCTCTTAAAAATCCCCCCTAAGAGCATTTGGCTTTTGTGTGTTAAACCCCATTCCTTTTAGTTACTTTTATGATAATCACTGCTGCATGTGCATCCGYCAAAATATGTGCTTATAGAAGTCATAAATTGTTGCCTTAATGTAGATGTGTGGCAGAACAAACAAAACACTGCCTTTGCTCCWGCCTGATAAATGCCATCATAACATTGCTATTTATTCTCAAAGAAGAAATTTGCCTCCTCCATGGGTTTGCTTTTCCACTCGTGGGCCACTTGTAGATTTCATTGACACCTTGCCCAAGGACATTGAGAATTACTTTCATCAAGGAAAATGAAATTAAGAACTGATATTTCTCATATTAAAAAAAAAAAAMAAAAMCAAAAAACAAAAACTTTTTAAGGCTCTTTTAATGTGCCTGATGAAGAAACAGTTGATAACATAAATGTATGTTTCATTTGCAGTTGATAGCTACATAGCTTCTCTTGCTGAGCTGAAGGGTAATTAAGCTGGGCTCAAGTAAAACCTTTACTAAAGGTCAGACTGTCTGGGYTGGTGCTGTTGGTCAATGGTGCTTACATCACAAAATGATGGGGCCAAGTGAGAAAACATGTAATGATGAGGAAATGTATGTAATGCATATGCCTATTTAATATAGGGTTTTTAGAAACGTAATCTGTGTTCCTCTGAAAGACTTGTCTTGCTAGATAAAAGGTGATCTAGTATTAGGTTTGCCAGGTCTCAATGCTGAGAGTGCAAGTAACCTACTTAATTTTTTTTTTTTTGGCAATGCATTTTTTGTTCAAAAAAATCTTGTTTGGATTCTTTTGTTTCTCTGTAGTAATTCCACTGTTACATAAATAAAGTGTTTGGATTTAATTATAACTCATATTGCTGAAATGARCAGGGTGTGTTTTAAATAAGGAGCCTTACACAAGAAGAATGGCATGTGATTCAATTTACCTTTATAAATACTACTTGTTGTTTCTGGTATAAATCTTAGTTTGCTCTAGGGTAGAATTGTGGATTATTCAAAGTGCATCTTACCTWGGAAAAAAACCTCGATTCACAACAGAAAAATAAATTCTTTATAAAGACACTAACAGCAAAATACATTATTAATTACTTTTTTTATTGTGACAGCTCTCTTCAGAAAAAACACAAAACAAAAAATGAAACCTTCACACACCTACGACTCTGGGATTCATATATTTTAATTTTCTTGCAGATCAAAACCATGATCAGATGCAGCTATTGAAGTGTCGTTCGGTGCTGGGTGCCTGTGCACTGTCACTGTCTAGACACAGCTCCTGCAAGGAGCTGGGATCACTTCCCCAGCAGAGCACGAGTGAGATGCTGCTGCTGCTGCTGCTGCTGCTCCCAGCCCCGGCCTCCTTTCCTTCCTAAATGCTCTGCGGTCTCTCAGCCTAATTGTACTTGAAGCAGTGAAACTGATGTGTTCCATGTGACATGTGCAATGAACTAATTGAATCTTTTGGATGAAATTTTTCTAAGTACTGAACAGATATGCAGGGATTTATTTTCTTCCTTCCTTTTTTTGTGGCACTTAATAACATGGTCCATATGGCCAYTTTTCTTGGTTTTGAGTAACTAATTATCAAATTCCACTACCACTATTGGGCTAACAGCTAAAAAGGCCAAAATAAATGTGTGACCTGGGCATTCAGAGACCTATTGCAAATGCAGATGAAAGGGCTGGAAGAATAGATCCCCAACAAATTTCTGCCCCCCCCCCCAAAAAAAAAAAAATAGATTTCTGTTGACTGAGTCAGAAGGAGATTACATCTTTCCTTTGCAAGTTTCTACAATAACTTTGTGTAAGTAAACGCAGCAAAAGTAACAAGTGTAACAGTATTAAGAAGAGGAYGAAGATGATTGCTTTCTAAAATTGCGTTGATTGTTGAAATCACCCCCTCCATTGCTAGTATTATGCTTTTTGGCAAACACCATGACTACTTGCCAACTGCTTAAACACAGTCAGAAATACAGCTCAAATAGTACTCAAACTAGTTTGGAAAATTAAAAAGAAAGTAGATGTGGGCACATTTGTTGAGATCAGGCAGTAGAAGACAACGGACACTGAGACAGAATGGATATTTCAGTAGTGTTGTCCCAGATTTTYCTGAGCAGGAAAAGAAGTTTAGGAGGCAAAGGGATGAGACAGGACGAGGTGAGGATGGCATGGAAAAKGAAAATCTGGAACATACCTCCAAAGCCAAATACATGCTAGGAAGTAAACATATGTGTGCATGTGTAATATCTGTCTTCCTTCATGAAAACAAAGGCAATAAAGGTCCTTGACTTTCCAGCAGTTTCATGGGTTCTCTAAATACATTCTCAAGGAAACTGGGAACCTTTGCATTGTTTTTCTCTTACTGGAAACAAGATCTGATGGATCCCCTTGCCACTGCAAGCATCTAGAGTTCTCTCCTTTCTCCCTGTCTAATTGCAGTGGCCAGTGGTTCAGTGGTCCTCTCTTCAGGCAAAGAGGCATGTGGGGAAGGAAGGGAGAAAGGAAAGAGAGCACTGAACATTTCCACTGCCCCCGGGCATTCTTGGGGAGCAGAGGCTGCAGGGTCTAGGATCTCTGGTACAGTAAAATTGCCTGAGCCCATCTCTTTGTTACCATGGCAATGATAGTTATGATATAACCATGTGATGTAAACAACCACCGAGCCTCACTGTGTCAGCGACTAACAACTGACAGCATCACAGATTGTAAGCTCCTGATTTACAGGGAGGATGAGGACCCACCAAAGAGAATAAAGCCATTTACACCTCTCAGAGCTGCATTGTTTTCTCACGGTACTCATTTCCCTGAGGTGTTTTCATTAATGAAAATCTCCTGCTGAGAAGATGGGAGCATTTAACACCTACTGAAGAAGTTTTCTAGAAGTGTTGATTTCTTCTAGACTGACTAGATGCTTTGCAATAGTACCTAAATTCTTTAGTTGTCTTAAAATTGGGTGACTCCTCAATGCCCTGGAGAAAAGGCTGAGTTACTGGAACCTCCTCCCTCTCATTTTCMCGTGTTGGAGCCTTGCTTATCTGAACTATCTGGGCAGGCTCAAGATCTAACGATGTAAATGAAATCTGTGTTAACAAAATCATTTACTGCTGAACACTCAGGATAAAGAGACATTTGTCCTTAACCGTTTAACAAGTAGTGAATCCTTCTGAGGAAAATTACAACTTGTTGATGTTGTTAAGGGCCAAGTTCTTTATTTCCATATGTCTTCGTGTTTGCACCTGAGCAGGAGCTGACTGACTTAATGATATCCTAAAGAGCCCTATTTTGTTAATATCACAAGTAAAAAAAAAAAAAAAAAAAAAAAAAAAAAAAAAAAAAAAAAAAAAAAAAAAAAAAAAAATCCAAGGGACTTTATCTAATCTCCCTGAAACCTGCTTAATCTAGGACAATCTGTCCTTGGTCTCCAAGTCTAGACAGAACTTTAGATAGTGATATTATGTGCTTGTAGTGCTTAAAATCTTTGCAGTGCTGATCCCTAAACACATGATGAAAGGACTTTTCCAAGACATCATCCTTCTGCATTGTCACCCCATCAATGTTCCTCATCCTGTATCCAATACTGTCATCAACAACATGAGATCATTTGATTCTCACTCACTTGAGCTTTTCTGCTGCTGGTCAGTATTCCCTTTCTTTGGGGGAACAGAAGGAGTTATAATTTTTCATTTGAAATGTCACAGGGCATAAAGTTTCCAATCAAACTTCAGGTCTCCCCAGCCTCAGCAGCTCATGAAGTCAACACAGTTAAGGCAGATATCTACCTTTGCCTTTGCTTCTGCATCTGCCCACTTAGCAGTTTTCTTACTGTTCATTTCATGGGCCTTACAGGTCCTTTGGAGATGGTCCAAAGCAGGGAAGACTCTTGCTCTGATGTGGCCATGTTACATGCAACAAATGCTTATTCCTACATTCCCTAAACTTGATTGATTTCAAGCCAAAGGGTTGCAACTACTTGCTCCTGCTCACTAATTTTTCTGAAAGTCAAGTTTCCTTTCATCGTGTTACTTCCCTTGATGACATTAATTTCTAAAACCAAGACAAGCAAGACCTGAGATCTCTTTCTTTCTCTTGAGCTTGGCAAGCTAACTGCTGGCAAAGTGAAGACATTCTGGTAACAGCAAAAATAGCAATGGGTAAGGAGATGGAGGGGAAACTAGACAATGTGGTATGGTTTGAGCAAAAACAACACAGAATTCATATGCATGAGCAATAATAGTTTTTACAAGATGTTTGAATGAACCTCAAACCTTTTGTTCCAACAGGAACAAGTAGGCTTCTTGGGCACCAATATTTGTGGTAGATGAGATTTTGCTACATGTGTACTAATGTAGTAATAATGTAAGGAAGCTGGGAACATTATTAGGCAGTGACAGATCTCCTTCAGCAGCTCCATTCTGCCAGGACAGTCCACTGTGCAGCTTGAAAGAAAGCCTAGCTTACACACCTCCTTTCATTAATGTTTTCTGCTTTGGTGTTTCTTCTGTTTTAGCAGACCTGCTGTGGTTTGTACAGTTTCCTGTTAGAAGTGATATGGTTCCTCTGACTAGATTTTTTTTTTTTTCGTTGATGAAGAGGAGATGAGTTCAGCTATCAACTATGACTAAATCTCATTGCTGTCCAGGGATAAAGATAGAGTAATGTGTACATTCCTAAAGCAAAAATAAGGTCCCATGCCTGTGACAAAGGTGGGCTGGTTCCATTGGCTGCTCTTGTCCAAGGTTATCCTATAAGTTAAAGGGGATGGTTATTGAACAGATTGAGGCCATCCAGCAACACCTAGCAATATCTAGCAACATCTAGCATCTGTTCACCTAGCAATGTCAGATAAGGAGGCAGTTGCCTCTAAAAGCCACTTACATATTAATCCACTCAACTGTTTTCTGCTTGTGCATCTGGGGCTGAGGCAGGATCAGACTCTAGCCATGACCTCACATAATCCTCCTTCTGTAGTGACACCCTTGCATAATACAGAATATTTACAGTGTAAGAGTCATATGTCACAGCAGTGCAGGGAGTCACAAGTGGCATGACTGTGTCAAGGAGTTTTTAAACAAGAGTGCCTGGCATGGAGCCTTATGCATGTCTGTCATATGGCCTTGTAAGGGACAGATTTGGGAAGCCCTAAGCAAGGCTGTTCCCAGATGTAAGGTCACTATCACACAACAATAATGTCCCTGTAAGGTGCTCCAAGAGACAATCATCACATTTGACCATTAGATTATCAAAATAGATGTTGTAACAACATAGTGTTGAGTTTGAAAGGAAATTATTTTCGTATCTGTGCCAAGAAAAATTTTCCAGTAACAGCAGGAAGGTCCAACTTGGATGCCTACAAAGTATTGTGAGTTAATAATGGCCAGGCAGAGGGCCAGTAGAAATAGAAGGTATTGTTTTAAAAAATATAAATTCATCTCTTTYCCCTTACACTTTGCCTGTTGTTTGTCTTTTTGGACTACAAGTGCCTGAGATCAGTCATATTACTTACTTAATCAATGGCTACTAATGATAAATAGGAATAATATAAAACATTAATGACTTTTTACCCATGTCTGCATCTGGTTCTCAGTGAGGTACTGAGCTTGTTTCTGCTGCATCTGACCATATGTTCCCAGGGCAATCCCTCTAAAGTCGTGGCAGCAGCAATACACCTGGGACATGAAAGAAGCTGGCTAATCCCTGATGTCAGGGCTGGAGGCAAGAGACAGAGAAACCAAGTCAGGGCATACATGAAACTAAAGGGTGTGGTGTAAAACTGGTAAAGAATAGTGAGGAGATAAGCAATCCACATAGCTAAAAGTGAACCCTGGGGCCAGGAGCAGGCAGGAACAGAGCTTGATAACAGTGACAATTTACAACACTCAAGAAGCAGTGGACATAGTGATGAGSCTGGTCTAACAAGCCAACTCTTAATATCAGTTTTGGCCAAATGACTGACTGCAAATCACTCATTTTGATGGATAGAGCTGTGTCTACCACACTCTGGCAAGAACTTGAGACCCATATGAAATTTTTCCCAGAAAATAGTAATGAGATATACACCGCTCACCTATTCCTACACAGTGATGATGCAGCAGGATGCTGATGTATTTTAAAAGCCATTGAAAACAAGCAATGTTTTGCAAGTCCTTGCACCTCGCTCTACAAATAAACAGTAATCGGTCATTGTCATTTTCCTGAGTTTTTCCTTCTGAATCTTTAGAGGAATGTTACACCAGAGCATTCAGGCCTCATTAGCTTTCAACAAGCTGCTGTAGACACTTCCCCAGAAATGGCAAATATAAAAAAAAAGCCTGATTTTTCTTTTCTTTTTTTTTTTTTTTTTTTTTTTTTTTTTTTTTNTTTTTTTTTTTTTTTTTTTTTTTTTTTTTTTTTTTAGTTTTATAATAAAGATCCAAGCAAGAATAATTAAAGATCCAAGCAAGAATAATTGTACAAAATTTGAGTGCCCGTGTCATTCACAAGACCAGACTACCTCAATGAATCCCACAATCTGTGAAACAATTTTTTTCCTCCTCATTATTCTTCACTTTCTAGTTTTAATCCCATTCAATTTCATTAGTATTCCTTCACTACATTGTCAGTCTGCATTATGGCGGGGGTTTGGAAGACCTTCAATAAAAAAATTCTTGACTGTGCTACAACCCTCACCCTTTGTACCTTCATTCAGTGCCCAGCAGAATGAATTTCTAAATGCCTGAATGTTGCAGGAAACCAACCCTTAATGAATCCTAGGATACAAGTCTAAACAGATGACAGTACTTTCCAATCTGCTACGGAAACAATATGCTTTAATTAAGTATAAGGTTTAATAAAATTTTCACTCCTTGTACAAAAATGCRTGGTGATTAACAGACGGCTGACAAGCCAACTCTAATAATTTCTGATTAAATGCTTTTGTTTAGTGTTTTCAGTCACTCTCTACAGGGAATTAATTACTGGAAATGAAAAAAATGAAGGTTCATGCCAGTTAATATCCTTGAGAAAGTGGAAGGTAATGAACTGTATAAATTACAGTGGCATATGCAGGCCAGCTTGTGGTCAAAATTTGTACAACATACCCCAGCCAGCTTTGAGATGGTTAYGCTGTGCAGGGTAAATCTGTTGCAAATAGCTGCTCCATAGTTTTAGGTAATCAGTGAGCAGCTGTATCCAGAAGAAGATGCCATTGCAACTTTCCTTCACTTYGTGATTTTTAATGACATTTACCTATTTACAATGGACACTAGTACTGTAGTTTCAAAACATACATTTATATGACTCTGTAATGCCCCAAATTGCTCTTTAAAAAAAGCAAATCATCTTCTAAGGGCAAATCTACGTGGAAATATACATGAGAACCAACTATCAGACTATAGTAATTACAGATCTACCCACCCAAAACAGGGTTTCAGTTACCCCTGCTGAAACCATTCCAGCTAAATTGGCATAATATGTACTCCAACAAAAGTTCTCAAACAGGTTTTACATAAAACTAGTGAAAAAGTAGAAAATGAATCCATTTTTATTATCTGTTGTCCTGGAAGAAGGGTTAGTTCAATAACATACGTGGGAAAATTTACTTGCAGTAAGTTTGATTAGACAATCCCTCAGCTGAAGTCTGTGGACTATTTGCTCGTCTGAGTTGATTGCATTAACCTGAGTCAGTTAACAGACTAAAAGTAAATCCAGATATTTCAAATACTTTCATTTCAACACAAATGTTTGTGCTTTTCTCCAGGTCTAAGCCAATTGGCGATCAATTACCTTGAATTTTTGCAGCCAGAGTGAGGARGTATGGTACTTGAGAACAAACATATGCCCTCTGGGCAGGGTGAAGTGATCCAGGAAACCAGCACGAAGCCATTTGATGCCTTATCACTATGCTATTTAAAGCATCTTCCATTCCAGTTTGTCCCCAGTGCCACACCAGCTTTGTATGGCAGAGGTGTACATACCTGCAAGACCTGGGAGAACTTCATGTGCACCTCACATAATCTTGTGTTTGTCCAGGGATTCTTTATGACTTTTTAATATTGCTTTGATGACCACCATTTGTGGAGCTCAGTTGTCAGTGAGTTTCAGCTGAACTAATCTGTTCATTGCAGCAGACTTACTTTAGGAGTTTGAAATATTAATAACTTCTACAGTCACATATATGAAACTGTATTATTCAAAATATCCATTAAAAAACCTCCAAATTTCCCAGGAGAACAGAAAAATTGGTCAGAAAGAGTGAGTAATTTCAGGTCTGTTAAAAACTTGGCCAAATATTCAGTGTTGTCCACTATATGACATTGTTCTGGAATCGAGAAATCTGTACAATAAGATGGCAGTAAGATGTAGACAAAAGGATGCCATCATATATTTATAATCAGTGAATGAAGTTTCTAAAGGACTGTGAAAACTATCCGGGTGAAAAGAACTTTTGGCACCAGTGCAGTTTTTGCCATGACATTAGCTTAAATTTAATATTTAATAATGAAAATGTAACTTAGTAAAGAATATGAAAGTGTGCATTATGAAACTCTGACTCACACATGTTCCCCTCATCACCTGTACCAGTAGGAGTTTATTGCAGGCCATAAAAGGACTTGAATCRTGCCATTAGTTGGTGACATAGAAAGTCTGTTCAGCAGAAGAAAATGGGGGTATAAACTATTATCAACATTGTTATGAACCCTTTTTCACACCAGCAGGCAATTACACGGGGAAAAGGCTTCTGGTGTTATTAGCATACTCTAACCAATTGAGCTAATCTCAGGGGTGAGTAGCTGCTCTTTGTGGTATTAACAAAAATGACACCAAGGATTCAGGTTTTGAGTTTATTTTTCTGCTCTACCTTTCTTTCAAGTTACCTTGCCCTTACTTTCCAAGTAACTCATTTGTTGTCTTACAGGGAGCACAGGTATGACTTCTGAAAGACAGAAGAGTTCCTTTCTCCTTTTCTCCTTTCTCCTTTCTTTCTCCTTTCTTTCTCCTTTCTTTCTCCTTTCTTTCTCATTTCTTTCTCCTTTCTTTCTCCTTTCTTTCTCCTTTCTCCTCCTTTCTCCTTTCTCCTTTCTCCTTTCTCATTTCTCTACTGGTTTTCAGCATTGCAGGAGAGGTTTTCTTAACAACTTCAGGCTTTCATATAAATTTTTCTCTAGGGCAGACATCCTTCTGTTACAAGTTAAGGTGTAGCTCTGTAGTCATCACACAAAGAACATCCACCTTGAAATTGGTGGAATTTTTGCACACGAACTGCAGAATCAGGTCCTTTACTACCAAGAGTATTTTGACTAGGAGTTGTCAGGGAAATGGTGATCCTCATCTATTGGAGCTACTTGAGTGTATCACCACAACAAACACTAAACTGGGGAACCACGTATCTTTAAAATGCACTCAAAATTCATGGTTTACTTAGGGACTGACCAAGATTTTCAATATCAGTTGCTGAAGTTTTCCTTTAATTGTATTATCATCCTATATATTAAACTATCAGTATTGGTGAAAATATCCTAGAGAGGACAATGGAGCACATGCCTGCTGAAGAGACTGAAAATTACAGAGAAATAGAAAAATCATAGCTCTTGAGATAAAACAATAAATGTAATTATGATATCTCAACTCACTTGCATTACTTTTTCTCACTGTACCTCATCTTTTCTTCATGAATAGCTGCAAAGTGTTGTCACTGATTAACAATTCTGAAATGTTTAATGTATTTTCTCATTTGCAAATGCACCTGTGGAGCTGGTTAAAAAGTAGGGCATACAACTGAGATCTGTAAACATAGTCATGAATGAAGTTTTGACCTGTGTAGGATTCTGAGTGACCTGAGTTCTTTTACTTCATCAGTACTTGAGGTACTGTATACCTCTCAAGCAAGTGCTCACTACCAGATTTGGACAAATGCCACTTAAAATAATTTGCATGTAAGGTTAAAAATAGCAAGATTTGTCGYATTCCTTGCAACTTCCTTGTTGCAGAAGTTATCAAATAGAAAGTCGGGGATGTGCTTGATGGTTCTGACTAGAGAAAATTTTCTTATTACACGTATCCTTTCTTCAGCAGCACTATCCCTCTTCCATCACTTCCCAGGCCCAAGCAGTTGTGCATATTCCCTCACTTATGCTGGGCTGCTRTCAGGGAGACCTGATTATTTATCTTAATATCAGAGCACCAGCAAAAGGAAGGGACAGTGGGAAGAACAATTTAGCTGATGCTGGCTTTGAGAAAAGGTCAGCAGCCCCAGTCACTGTTTCTATTGATTAGGTGAAATCTGCATTGAAAAGTGTTTTGCCAGTAGCAAAACCAGCACTGTCAATAAATTTTATATTGGTTCAATAAGCAGATGATTGTTGTGACTGAGATCTCTCTTTGTAACTTGAGATCATAGGCTGATGGACTTCAAAGTAATTTTAAATTAGCTGTAACTTCTAGATGATGTATGAAAAATGCTTATTTTGAAAAGTATTGATTTACTGTACTCTACAGTMTGTTTACTCTGGTGTACACTAGCCTTACAGTTATAAAACTCTTTCTTACCACAACCTAATCTGCCTTCCTGTGGATTAAGTTTGTTATCTATTTATATCTGCCTGGAMAATAGAAAATTTCCCTCTGCAAAGCAGTGATCTGTTAGACTTTTCTATGCTGATGTAAATCTTTATATTTTAAGGYTTTATATATTACTTAGATATTTTATAAACCAAAAAAAAAGCCTCTTCTTTCCCTGCCTCCCCCCACCCCAAAATCCTTGCATAGAGTATGATCACAGGAGTATTTCTCCACAGAAAATGGACATCTT
This sequence comes from Malurus melanocephalus, assembly GCF_030028575.1. Taxonomy (NCBI): domain Eukaryota; kingdom Metazoa; phylum Chordata; class Aves; order Passeriformes; family Maluridae; genus Malurus; species Malurus melanocephalus. The sequence goes on along the minus strand of NW_026623243.1, from coordinate 4,504,936 downwards.
TCCTTAGGATGATCTTGAAAGAGACTGTTTCCTTTCATGACTTTATTAGGTTTGGCAACTTTTGGGGGGGAAAAATTTKATGGAGGATCACCGGTCCAGTCTTTTATAATAAATGCTTTTTAGCATATTTATTTATTTTTATTTTAATAGACTGATATTTGATGCTTATATTTTCCTGTCCTAGACGAACTGAAGCAGAAAAGGGGAGAGAGAAACTTCAACCCTGAAACCAGACCATTCATAATTACCAGAATATGTGTTTCAAGAAAAATCTTTTTATTTCTGTGAAAGAGCATTCTTTGTCAGTAGAACTTATATACATTAAAAAAAAAAAAAATCCACCTAGCTATTACACAGACAATGACTCATAAAATAACAAAACATTTGCTTCAGGATTCTGTACATAATAGAGCAAAGTACTTCAGTTTTCACTATAATTTTCTGTAACCTTTCTGTACTCCTGATTGTGGACTTGAGGAGACTGCTGAGTCATTAAACAAAGAATCATATTGATCCACAGGTTACTTTTCTGCCTATGACTTAATTCCAATTTTGAGGTTTAACACAGACTTACCTGAGAAACAGTGCAAGTCAAAGTATGCATCTCACTAATTCTCTTAGTGGACTAGTGTAAGAAGCTTTTTACATAATGGTTTGTGTAGTCAATTAGCAGAGTATTAGCTATAATAGATAACGTTCTTACTAAGACCATATTAATTAGAGCTTAAACACAGCTAATCTGAGACCTATATTGAATTTATATTATTATGTAAGCAGAATGTTTCCATAGGCAAGTAATTTCCTTCATAGCATTTTAAGGAAAAGGAAATCCTAGTATCTGAGATATAAACATGCCGATTTTATCACTTAAATCACTTAATATTAAAAAACACTTAATATTTCTCAAAACTTGAGTGTGCCAGGGTGTATTACAAATAATAATTGTGAGCAGTAAAGGACACAAACATTGAATCATTTTTAACTTTTCTGGAACAGAAAGGGTGGAATTCCAAGCTAAGAAAATGTGTGCAAGAATTTAATGGATGTATGTTTCTGGTCCTCATTTTGCTTTGAGTTATACCATAGCACTGGAATTTGCTAGTCATTTCTCTTCATCAAAAAAAGACCTGGTATGTCTATATGCACACATTTTTTAGTGATAACATGAATTCAGCAGTTATGAGACAAACGTTATCTGAAAATAATTAAGAATCCTGTCTTATACAGCTTTAAATTAATTTTTAGTTGCATGGATTTGTGGGCTCCTTACTACTTTGCTTAGGAGTTCTGCAATACAACCAAAGCTTAATAAGTCCCTGGTAAATGAGCTACCTGAAGGAACACCTTGGGCAAAAACACATTAAATTTTTAAATCACAGATAACTACGAAACGAAGTAATTGCAAGTTAATAAGCAGAGAAGATTCTGAGACGATGTCAAAAAGTACATTGCAATAAACTAAAATGCTGCCATCTTGACTTCTGCTGTGAATTATAGCATCACTGCTGTTAATAGAAAAAATTCCACTAATAACAGGCTGATATGGCCACAATGTTTTGTTGTCTAGTTACACCGCAGAAAATTATTGTCCATCTGCATGCCAGAAGACAAGTGCATCTCATGGTTACTGAAATGAAGTGGAAGAATGAGGGCTAAAATGCTCGTAAATGCTCGTGCCAAGAGTCGTGTGGGTGACACTGGGGGCATGCCAGGCAGGTTAGCAATGTAACATCAGATGCAGATTTGACAACCTTTTGAATGCACACTCCCCTCTCCCATTTTTATTGAACAGTTATTTTTGCATGTGTAGGAATTTAAAATTTTTCATTTTTTAGTAGTATCGTTTCAAACATTATGGGATAATTAAGTATTATCCATACTCACCAATATCTAAAAATACCAGCCAGCAGCGTTTTAAAATCTCCCCAATTTATGTGGTTTTTTGGAACATGTACTTTAATTTCACCAACAGAGGTCAGTAAACCACTGAGAGAGAACCATAAGTGTTCGGTAAGAACACACCCTAGTCAATCTACCTAATATCCCTCAATAGTTTTTTTCAAAGGGCTCTTGTTCAGCTGCTTCAGTAAATATCAGCTCAGTTAACAAAAAGAAAAAAAAAAGAGTGTATACTTATGCACTCAGGGAAATGAGCTTTATTAGAGCTATGAATGACACAAAACACCACATTGTTAAAGATATTTCAACATTAAAATATATTTAAAATATCTATTATGAAGTCAGTACCATACATGCATGCATAGGTATGAGTATTGCTAAGTCAAATTTTTAAGGYTAAAACAAGCCCTAATTTAAATGATAGTGCTTTGAACGACCTGCTGAGTTACATYTTTCAAGCTTTGTGCTGTTGAAAACCGAACTAATGGGGGGAGAGTATGAAGAGGAGGATCCCTGAGAAATAACATCTAATGATATYAATACCAGATAGAAGCAAAGGAGAAACCAAGAGCTGTCACCGACTTGCTCATTTTGGCAGAAACACTCAGCTAATGGAACTGTATTAACACATCATTTTCCAACTTTCAACTGTAATGAAAAGCTATTTTTACAAATCATTACTTTCGGTATATGGTGTTTCAGCCACATGGCTTCTATTAGTGTACAGGGGAGTTTCACAACCAAAGCTGCCTGTGCAGTACTGAAAGTGCACCTTTTATGTTGAGCTAATCCCAGAGGGGAGTCAGCACTCGTGCCAGTGTCCTTTTGACCTTTATCCTTTTAATGCATTTTGCCTCAGTAGCAAAAGGTGAAAACCTAGTTTTTATGTTTCAAAACAGAGCATTTCAACGCTGATTCTCAGTGAAGCTAAGGAAAGTAACATCAGCTCCTGTGGAAATGTTGAAAGTCCCTGGCTCAGCAATCAACAATAGCTTTACAAATGTGTTTTCAGAATTGCTCTTCTGGTAGCCCTTTGAAGCTCACCCGTACAGCCCCGCTGCCATCCCTCTGAACAGCTGTGAACATATGAAGCTGCTGGAGTGGAAGATGTTAATTACTGTCAGCTACTGGAATTTCTCCAGGGACCACTTGTGGTTAGAAACATGTATTTCCCTGAAGTGCACTAGGTGCTGGGATCATGTCTCCTGTAGTATACCTGAATCCTCCCCWCTTAAGAAAAAGGAATTTCTCATTCCAAAGCAAAACTTAAAATATTCACTTTTAAGCATTTTTCTTGTATGACACTGAGTTTTGAAAGCAATCTTAACTAYAGAATATTTTATTTCGGTGAATAGAGTTCCAACAGTAGGTATTTTTATGTACATAAAAGATTCTCAGAGACTGGATTTAGCATATGTACAGATTTTCATTAAAAGCTGGAGAAATAAGTCTATAATAAAAAAGGAATAAAATCAGAAAACAGAAAACAAATTGATGGAGACAACTGTGGTTAGGTTTTTTCTCTCAGCTACACTAATATGAGCTTCCTTTTTTATGGCCAAGAAAAAACTACACACCTTCCATCCCTGTCATCAGAAGAGTGCACAGATCAAAAATGGTCTTTTTTCTTCAGATTTACCTCCTGCTATTCASTGGCATTTTGAGTCTAAACTAGTTAGCATCAGGAGCTTGATGTGATGTCAGCGAGATATTCCCCACAGGGAACCAAAATAATAGCAGATGAGCTGGCAGAAAGATGCCCAGAAAGGGAAATAATATAAAACCAAGAGATTCTAAGCCTAGCCCAAATACAAAGCACCTTTAATGACTGAACACGTCYTTAAATATACCTCATAGATCCCTCTGTGGTAGTTAAACCTAGTAATCGCTACCACCCCCGCAAAAAGACCAAGTCAGGTCAGTCTCCGGCTAGAGAAACGAGGATGAAATCGCTAATCTGCAGGACTTGACTCCCAACGCATGAAAATGAATGCTGAAGGTATTTCTCTTGTCCTTTGCTACAGAGAATGGCATGTACTGCCCTGTACTCTACAAACAAACCAGTTTTTTCTGGTAGGAGTTGAAGGAAAACATTTGCCCTGATCTCCAAGAATGCTTTCCCGTAAGGGCAGAGGAAGTCCTCATCCACCTCCAGAAGGAAGGTGTAAGGGGGAAGAAGGAAACTGAATGTAATRGAAAGTAAACATATCAACTGTGAAAACAGTAACCATGAGCAGCTACAGAAATCCTTCCTTGTTATACTTAAGGACAAGTACACTGATATTCAGTGTTTACAGAGGTAAAAGTCCCACRATTACAGGGCCAATTCCCTTTTATGTAGGCCATTAGTGCTGTTGTACTGTACTCCTTCCCCAGTCCAACATCAAATACAGTGATTGCTTAATTCTATCAAAATGGTCACTGCTTAATGGTATTGACCATCTACTAACTCTGAGTCAGCTTCTGCAGGCCTTTAAATAGGCTTGGGATGGTCACAGAGTGTGTTCCCCAGCTCATCACAAGTAACAGTGAAGGCAGAAGTAAGCACACAAACACAGAAATGTTATATACAAAAAGTTTAATTGAAATACCTGTATAAAAAATATGATCTCCATACATTTCACACTGTTAAACAGAAGAAAAAAAATCCAAATCCAAGCTGCATAAATGCAACCAGATCACAGAAACACAGCTATTAAAATAAATTAAGGTTTATGACTCTGCCACTCTACCTTCCAGAGCCAATGCACGGAGACTGTACAATGTCAATAATTTAAAACCCTTCCAAACAGCATTACTTTACACTTCTGGTACAATAATACCAGACAAAAGGCATACCGACTAACTTTAAAAATTCTTTCTATTTCCCTTAAATTAGACTTTGTACAACAATTTCCCATCTTCCAACAAAAAACTGGTAAGGTCAGAAWTTTTTTTTGTTTTTATTTTTTTTTAACCAAAAGTTGACAGGAATGCAGAAAAAAAGTGCCATGGGCAAACCACTAGAATTCCCATGGGGAGAAGGAGGGGAAAGCACAGTGTTGAATAACTAACCAAATAAATTAACCAAATAAATAGCCACAGTTAAAAACTGTGGGAGGTCTTCTAAATTCCAAACAATAAATAACTGTATAGTACATGGGAAAAACCAAGTTTACATAAACACATTATACAGGTATGGGGAAAAAAAAAAAAAAAAAGTCCTTGAATATTGCATTGATTGTGCATTCAACATGCCCATACATACTTTAAGACTCGCAGGGTGACAAAAGGCTGGGGGGAGTTGAGAAAGGGGCTTCTCATGCCCAATGGTAGAGATGATAAAAGGAAACATGAATAAATGTTTCTGATAAAGAAGCCGATATACCTGTTCATATTTCTGTGCAGGCTATAGGAAATATTTTGAGCAGCAGAGGTGGGTTGGATTSGTAAAGGGCAGGGGGGGCAGGAGTGAAATGTCTGTGTTCAAGTATTCCATCACCAGTGGATGGGACTACTTCATTCAATCACCGAACAGGTTCTCCAATGCATCATAGGAGCTGCTTCCTCCAGCACTGAGCCTAAAGGAAGCAAATTCCTATAATGAACTGGATCTTCTTTGGACATAGACAGCTCAAAAAAGAAAGTCCCACTGAAGCAGCTTTCAAAAAGGCACTCAAAAGCAAATAAAATCTAGTCCAGGCTCTATGAGAGCAAAAAAGTTTACCATGTATTCAAGAGGTCACTGCTTTCTTAATAAGGTCAGTCTTTGACTAAGTACTGGCCTGCAACTCCCAAACATCAGCGTTTCCAAAGGAAATCTCTCATTCAAAGCAGAAACCAGCAAAGGGGGAAAACAAAATCAAGTCCCTCAGACAAAGATTCAACTACAGAATAATGAATGCATTTTTCTAGCCCCTCCTATGTATTGGCAGCAGCACTGTGGTCTTTCTGCKTGTAGCTCCCCCTCCCAGTGCGAGGTCCTTAGTAATTCACAGACTCTCATTACTTGAACTTGTGCTAGATACATCAGTATCAAGGGTCCGTAGCCTTATGTCACAGTCCTCAGACTTTACTACTTCAGATTTGTGCATCCATGGATGGTCAAAAATTTGCTCAAGTGTTGGTCTGTCTGAAGGCCTCAGTGAAAGGCACCATTTGATCAGCTGTTGACATTCTGCAACAAAAAAAGAAAACCACATTAGACTAAGAAAAAAAAAAAACCCCAAGCCAATCCTGAGTAACAAAAATCCACTCACAAAAGCTCAAATATACAGGACAATTAAAAAAACCCAAAACTAGAAAACCCACTTGACCCCTGAAGAACTCACCAGGTGAAATTCTTCTCCTGAAGTATAATCGTCCCCTCAAGATTTCTTCATCTTGCTCGAAAGGGATGTCTCCACAAACCATATCATACAGCAGAACTCCCAGAGACCATACTGTTGCTGACCGCCCATGGTATCTGTGGTATCTGATCCACTCTGGAGGGCTGTATACTCTTGTTCCTGAAAGCAGAAAAAAACCCCAAACAATTAGAGTAAACGTTTAGAGTGCTTCCCCATTGTTCAGTTCTTTCTACCAGAGCTAAATTAAATTCAGAAACTTGACATTTGGGAATTAAAAAAAAAACCAAAAAAACAAAACATAAAACTAAAGAGCTTTGAACTTTTTACAAGCCAAAGCCATTAGCAGTGTAATTTCAGGTCATCTGCAGGGTTACACCATCAACAGACTTGGCCCATCCGGTTGTGCTATGTTGTTGCAAGGAATAACACAGCCCCATCAGCTGACTGTTTACTGAGGCGAGCTCCCTTTCACTGACCACGTGGCGTCTGCTGCATCACACCAAAAATAGACACAAAAGGACAAAGGGGGCTGGCGGGGAGGAGGAGAGGGCGACAAGAAGGTGAAACTCAGGTCTGCCCGCATTACACAGGGCTAATCTGCTTTATCCAATTCCACAGCGCAGTAAACAAAATAGGGCCGCTTACGATTTCTGTGTTTTTAAGGCCCCCCCCGGGCTTCTATGCGGCAGCTTTTCCCAACCCGCCCCCCTTCCCCTCCCTCCAGTGCCCGAGGGCTCCTTGGATACCAAACAAAACGGGGAATTCGTGATGCCGAGGTCACGTGCGGCAAGGCTTCGGGTTTCACAACAAACAGATGTGAGTGCGGCAGCTGGGGGCGGGGGGAGCGAGACCCCGGTTACATCAGTCACACTCCCAAGGACTGGGGGAAACGCTCCCTCTGGTCACATGCTGGCTTATGTTCAGCTTTCGCACCTCTAAAGCATCGACCCCGGCCCCTGCAGCAAGTCATTTGGAGGGAGTGCATTTATCCCCATCGCTTTAAAATCTGCAATGCGGGATTTCCAGGACACTGGCGGAATGAGAGCGGGGGTGGTACCACTCCGAGTTAAAAAAAGCACCGCATATAAAAACTGCATATCCACACATGGAAACATCCGACACTGGCAAAACCTCCATGTAAACAGATCGCCCTCTAGGAAAAAAAACCCGCTTTTTCCAAGACAGGGAAACATAAACTGCTGCGTCACTGCCTGGAATCGCTTCTTTCCTAGGCAATTGAACACCCTTAAGCTGCTTCGGGTCCACAGGTTTCCATTACCGATAGACCTGATATGAACCCCCGCATCAGGGGCTCTGCTTGGTGCTGCCAGTCACTGGGAATGGGCTAAGCGGCAGCTCTAGAGAGGGCATCAGCCCGTGAGGGGCACGGGAAGGACGGGGGGCACGTACCGTCGAAATCGGTATAGACTGTGTCCTTGAGGAGCGCCCCCGAGCCAAAATCAATGAGCTTCAGCTCGCCCGTACGGAGGTCAACCAGCAGGTTCTCGTCCTTGATGTCCCGGTGCACTACGCCGCAGCCGTAGCAATGGCGCACCGCCTCCAGCACCTGCCGGAAGAACCCGCGGGCCGTCTCCTCGTCCAGGGCGCCTTTCTCCGTGATGAAGTCGAACAGGTCCTTCACCAGCTCGGGCCGCTCCATGATGATGAGGTACCCGTCGGGCCGCTCGTACCAGTCCAGCAGCTTGATGACCCCTCTGAAGCCGGAGCCCACTTTCTTGAGAAGGACGATCTCCAGGGGTACCATGACGCCGCTCTGGGCAGAGAGGGGAACGCGGGTCAGCGGAGGGGGGGCGGTGCGGCCCGGGGCACCCCCTGGCCGAGGGGAGGGAGGCGGGGAAGGGAGGGAGGAGGGCGTGCAGGGCGGGGAGGAGGGCGCGGCCGGCGGGCCCCCTCCGCCGCTGCCGCAGTCCGAGGGGCGGGCGCGGCGCTGCGGCGGCGAACCCCCGCCAAATTCCCTCCCGACGCAGAGGCCGCGCCAGCGGGGCGGGCCCCGCCGCCCACACAATGGCCCCGCCGCGGCGGAGACCCGCGGCACCCCCGAAGCCCCCCCGGGTACTTACAATGGTGCCCCACTCGGTCACCCGCTCCTTCACCACATGCTTCACGGCGACCTGCGGAGCGCGGAGAAAGGAGGCGCCGTGAGCGGCGGGGCGGGCTCAGCCTGCGCCCCGCCGCTGAGGGCCGGGCCGGCCGCGCCCGCCGCTTCCCGCGCCCRCAGATTCCCGCGCCCGCCGCGCTCCCGCCCGCCGCCCCTGCCCCGGCGCCCCGCGCCTCACCGGCAGCCCGTCGGCGATCCTGCTCCCCGCGTACACGGTGCCGAAGCCCCCGCTGCCCAGCACGGAGCCCACTTGGTAGACTTTATCAAAAGGCTCCTTCTCCACTTTCACTGCAGAAACGAGAGGGAAACACCCGCGTTAGTGTCCGCAGCTGCGCTGCACCCAATATTAATAACAATAATAATTAATAATAATAATCCCACAAATGCACTGCCCGGCGGACGCGTACTGTGTGCGCTGTCCTGATTCCGATCAAGGGTTTTTTTTTTTTCAAAAATCTTCAATAAATTAAAAAAAAAAAAAAATCGAAGAAAATAAACGCAGTTTCGGGGGCTGCGAAACGCCGACCCCGACACCCTGGTAATGCAGGGCCGGTCCGCGCCCTCCGGCGCGGCGTTGGCAGGGGACACCCCAGCCCCGTACCTGGCTGGAGGATCTTCACCGGCAAGTGGTCCATGCTGGGGCTGCAGATGTGCGCCAGCGAGCCGAACTTGGAGAGCAACATCTTCCGAAAGGGGGAAAACGTAGAAACCCCCGCAGCAGCTCCGCCGGCGTCCTCCCGGCTCGGCGCTCGGCGCGGCTCTCCTCTCTCCGGAGCCGGCGGAGGGCGGCGGGCCGCCGAAAGCTTCTGCGCGGCTCCTTCTTCGGCCAGTAGCGGGAACCCACGAAGTCCTTGGRAGTCCCCGCCTGCAGCACTCCAAACGTCGGTCGCGGCAAGTCCTCCGGAGAAACGCAGTCAGCGAGCGCGCCGCTCCCGCGTTCCTTCTTCCACCCGGCGAAAGCCACACGGTGCGCAGGCAGGCGCAGGCAGAACTAGAGCTCTCCGCGGACGCAGACGAGTCCGGAGGTTTCGGGTCCGCGCGTGGAGCCCGCCCCTGCGGGGGCCGCGGCGACAGGAGCGGGCTGGGCGCCGCAGTGGAGCCGTGGCGGGCACAGGACCGATCGCGCCGCCGCCGAGCTGCCCGCGCGCTTCTGAGCCGGCGGCGCCGCCGAGCCGCCTCTTAACTCCCAATATTTTGGTGCGGGTAGAGGGCGGCGAGCGCGCCAAGGATATCCCTCCGCGGGGGAGGGGGGAACTCCTCTCTCGCCGCCACCACCGCCCCCTCCCCCCTGCGCCGGAGCCCCCGCGGGGCGGCGGCCGCGACTGCAGCGCCCCGTCCCGCCCCGCCGCACGGGTGGGCACGGGGAGGGCCGGGGACCGGGAACTACTTCTTCTGTAGTAACCGGCGCGCAGAGTTACACATCGTCTGAGAGGACCACATCACCCATTAGCG
>NW_026623243.1:4469395-4494798 GCF_030028575.1 Malurus melanocephalus | reverse complement strand
AACAGCGCCGGGGCACGGCGGGCCGCGGCTCCGCGGAGCCTGCCTGCGGCGCGGGCAACCCCGGCGCGGTGCTCGGAGCCCGCTCGTTCAGCCAGCCGGTGCTACTCAGTGAACACGCGGCGCGTTTCCTCGCCCTCAGCGGCGATTCCTCTTCCTTCCCAGCGCTGCCCTCTCGACTCGGCGCAGTTCGGCCCCGTGCCAGCGCGGGGGGACGCCGGCGCCTGCCCTCCGCGCCTGCCTCTGTCAGTCACCTCCCCTGTGCGGAAGCCCCGCGGGGCCGGTGCGGCGCGACGGCGGGCGCCGGAGTCCTGGCGGCGCGGCTCGAAGGAGCTGAGGGCTTCCCTTCCCGCCCCGCCGAGGCGCCGCGCCGGGAGAGGGCACGGAGCCGCTCCGCTCGCCGGCGCTCGCCCCGCCCCGCCCCGCAGGGGGCGCTGCATCAACAGGAATGGGGGCGCGTCCCGGCCGCCGGGGCTCGCGGGGGGTCCCTGAGGCTGTGGCCGCTGCGGTCACCGCGCTCGGGGCGCTGCCACTGCCCGCGGGTCCTGCCTCCTCTGAGGGGAGATCGAGACAGCTGGCGGAGGGACAAGCCCGAGGGCATCCAGGGGATCTTGCCGAGTGTCTGTCCAGCAAAGCTGTGGGCCACTGCCTTAGAAATTAYTGCGTGCGGTGCTGGGTGGGCAGCAATATCCTAATAACTGCTCCAGCAACTACTTAGAGCCCAGCCCAGATGCGCTGCCAGGGCTGGCGCTCAGCCGGGGAGCACCCCGCCGTTTGCAGGGTGCGGCCTGGCGGCCGCTCCTCCGCACCCCTGTCACCGCCACCCTGTCACCGCCACCCTGTCACCGCCACCCTGTCACCGCCACCCTGTCACAGCCACCCTGTCACCGCCACCCTGTCACCCACCGCGGCCCAGGTGCGGGGCAGTGACAAGCAGCCGAGTTGGAGGTACCGATGCTCCGCGGGGATCCCTGACGTGAGGCTGTTTTTGGCAGCCCCTCCCASCCTTCGCTCTGAGGGAGAGCCTTGCAGTTGGCATTGTCTGATAATGGTAGTGCTGTAGTCTCGGGCGGTCGCGCCCATAAACAAAGCAAGGGCTTCTAGGGAGAGGTAATTTCTTTTATTAGATTAGCCCAGCTGATGTAAAGGTCAAGTTTTCAGGCGCAGTTTCAACCCTTCATGTCCCCGAATGTATTTTTTGAAGATAGATCAGTTGGGCTATAAAAGCTACTACTTCCAATACAGACCAATTTGCAGAGGCTCCAAAATAAACCATTGAGTTTATTGAGCAGCTGAAGAATTCAGGAGGTTTCATATTTATATTTTTTTTTTCTTAATGTTTTGGATTTATTAGMTAAATCAGTAAAAAAGCTGATGTATTCTTTTTTAAAAAATTGTGTTAGATCTGCCTTTTGACTATCTCAAATCATGTTAATAAAAGTTAATATGTGTAATATGTATAAGTGCTAATTATTTGGGGAATTAACACTGCAAGTTGTTACTAATTCCTGTTTTTTTTTTTTTTTTTTACATGACCAGGCATGAAAAATCATGCATGTATTGCTAGTCTGCAAACATCAGGCCTTGTCATTCCAACTATATTTGGAATTTCTTAAATTGATCTCTGTGTGTGGCCAATATATAGTAAATCAGTGATACACTTGCACTGAACCTGTTCAGGAAATAATACAGTTCCCTCAAAATCCTGTTGCGTTTAAGCTTCATCCTCTTCAGCTGTGTCAGCTGTCAAAAAAACCTCCRTACCTTTACACGTCTATGTTTGTAGCAAAATGGTAATCTAAAAATTCTAGGATCAATCCTTACATTGGTGTAACTCCCAGTCTGATCAGTATTTTCATATCAGTTTAAAAGGGAGCCTTTTAAACTATTATACATTTAGCATTAAAGAAAACAAGGTAGTTACTGTAAAAAAAAAAAAAAAGGTGATAAGGGGGTATTTGTTTTTTATTCACTTCATTTTGGCAGACAGACATTTAATTTGTGTACAGCTACAAGCACTCTTGGTTTGACAGAATTACAGATGGACCCCAGACATGGAATTTGCCCTGTCTTTACACATAAGCCTTTCATGGGTTTGTGATGCTTCTTTTGATCTGGCTTGGAACATGCAGTGGTGATGAACAATTATAGCTGCAGAATTTTTTTCTTAAACTAGTTTTGGCCACTTTAACAGTGGCTTTGCAACTATAAATGGAAAATCATTCATGGGTAGGATGCCAGTTTTATTTAGAATTCATTTTTCTGCAACAGTCCCTGAGCAGGATTGAGTTTGTCAGGCACAAAAATATGAGAGATCCATGGGAGTTTCTGCTTGCAGAACAGTACTACCTTCAGGGTACCTTTTACTGTCTATATGGAACTCAGCTCAAAGTTTGCTGCAGCACATCATCAGGAGCTGCTCCAGTGACATTAATGGGCTCTGATGTATACTTATAGCCATTGTAGGTCTTCTGGATGAGACTACCAAAATGCATCTTTTCTCATAATGTGACCATAAGGARTGCTGCTAAGAATGCTCTGGCAGTAAATGTTCATTAAACTTACAAGAATATTGGTATTCCTAGGTCCCTCAACCTCCTTATGTGTCAGAACTCCTGGCTCCCTTAATGGCTCTTTGCTTGATTCTCTTCAGTCTCTCTTTTATTTGGCAAGAGAACAAACTGAACATAGTGCTCTAGATGTGGCTTCATCTGTGCTGAAGAGAGGGCAATAATCATGTCCCTTGACCTGCTGGCTGTGGTCTTGCTAACGCACTCCAAGATGTGGTCAGTGTTCATTACTGCAGGCACACACTGCTGACTTTGTTGGTTTGTGGTCTAACTGGGTCTTCTCCTGTGGAGCCGTTAGTTCAGCCTACACTTTTCCCTAAGTATTTCCTGTCCCAGTTGTGGCACCTTGGCATTCTTGTTTTTTGCGAGTTCAATACAGCTGTATTTGTTAAACATTTATTCATCTAGCTGAGGTCTGAATAGCAGCTGCACCCTCCCGTATACCAGCAACCCCCCTTGATTCAGTGTCACCTTCTAAAGGTCAGGGATGAAAAAGTTAAATAGTATCAGCCATTTTACTGACACCAAGAGACATCCCTTTCTAAACAACCTGCAAATTGGATGTGAGAAAGTTATTAGCTATCCTTTGAGGCCCATGCCCCGATCAGTTTTTAATGCGCCATGTACTGCACCTAAATCTTCCCAATTTGGCTGCAGATGCTGAAAACCTCACAGTTCTGGCTAAAGACTAGGGGAGCAGCACCTATGCTAATTTCACCCAGAGAAGCCTGTACTGTAGTTGTAGAAGACAGAGTGACTAAACACAGTTTGTCCTTGGGAAATTCAAGATGACTGTTCTCAATTACATTTTTGTTGTTGTGGTAATGGAAATGATTTCCATGACTACTTGTGCCGTAATTTTCCCAGCAGCTGAGAGAAGGTCGATCAGCCTTTCATCACCCAGGTTCTCCTTCCTGCAATTTCCTAAGACAGACATAACATTTTTATAGTTGTTAGGAACCTTCTCTGATCGCTGTGACCTTTCACAAGGGATGGAGASTGCGCTTCCAATGACTTTTGCTGGCACTCTTAGTACTCTTAGATGTATCCTGTCCAATCCCATGGACTTATATGACATTTCTAGCTTGTTTAATTAGACCCTGACTTGATCCTTACTACTTGACATGAAACCCTGAGACACCTGAGAGTAGACCATGCCAGTAGAAACAGATAAAATGATTACCCATGTGCTGTGTCACAAGGTCACCTGCTCTATTCAGTAGSTGGCCTAGATTTTACTCAGTCTCCCATTTTGCTGCAAAAGTATCCTTACCCATGACATCCTTCATCAATTTTAACTGCACATAAGCATTKGCCCTCTGATTCCATCCCTGTGTGCCCAGGCAATGCTCCTGTATTCCTACTCATTGCGTCCCCACTTCCACCTCCCGTATGCTTGTTTTTTGTTGTTGAACTCAGTCATATATACCGTGTGCTTAGAAGGAAGGTTTCTGCTATATCTGTTTGCTTGCAAATTAGGATGTGTAAGAGATGACTGACTCTTCCAGGTCTTGCAGATCAGTTGTTAGGTTGCTTCTTTCAGCAATTCCAGTGCTTTTCCTTTGAACAGTATGTCTTGTTAAGCCACAACCTCTCTTTATTTCTTTGAATTTTAGAACATGTGATTGGAATTATGAATGATTAGAGAATCATAGAACCTTAGAGTATGCTGAGTTGGAAGGGACCCATCAGGATCATCATCTGGCCCTGTGCAGAACACCCAAAGACTCACACCATATGCCAAAGAGCATCRTGCTGTGACCACTTTCATGGGGAAACCTGTGCAGTGCTCAGCCACCCTCTGGCTGAAAAGCTTTACCCTCATACCCAACCTAATCCTTCCCTGACACAGCTTCACCTTGTTTTCTCAAGTCCTGTCATGGGTCGTAAGAGTGATGAGATCAGTGGTGCCCCTCCGCTTCACCTCACGAGAAAGTTGTAACTGTAATGAGGTCTCCCCTCAGTCTTCTCCAGACTGAAAAGACCAAATGACCTCAGCTGCTCCTCAGCTTCCCCTTTRAACTCTTTATCATCCTTGTGGCTCTCCTTTGGACATCTCTAATAGTTTAATGTCCTTTTTATGTTGTAGCACCCCAAACTGCCCCCAGGACTCAACGTGAGGCCACCCCAGTGCAGAGCAGAGCGGAACAATCCCCTCTCTTGCCTGGCTGGTGATGCTGTGCCTGATGCACCCCAGCACACAGCTGGCCCACCTGGCAACCAGGGCACTGCTGACTCATATTCAACAGAAAGATGTTGAAAAACTTCATCAGTAACAGACGGTACATTTCCACATATGGCATGTTCTTTTCCTGTTACAAATCAATGCACTGAGTGTATTCAGTCACTGTTGACTCCTACCATAAGCATTAGTGAGACCAGTATTGAGGTACTGTTAAAAGAAGGTTGAAAAACTGAAAAGGCTTTCGAAGAGAATGCAAGGTTTAGGACTGATATCTTAAAACATGAAGCTCAAGTGGATCAATCTACTTTGTTTATTTGACAGAAGGTTAAAAGTTATCTCTTACCATAACAGTCTAGAAGAATCTACAGTTTATTTGTTTTCTTCCCCACTTTGTATTTGCTAGCTATTTAAGTCTCACACAGGAATAATTTCCCAGACTGGAACTGAGACAAAACAACAAAATATAGAAGTAAAGTACAGGTGGGTAACAGAGCCTCACTATGGATGTAGTTCTTTGGTAATTGAAGATCTGGTATTGAAGCTGGATTTAAAATAACACAAGAAGGTACACTCATGTGTAAAAAGAACTTACAGATTTGATGCACAGTTTGCATTAGATGCCATGACATTGTGTCAAATGAAGTCGGACTAGAAAGTCTCTGGAGCATTAAAATTTATGATTCAAAAAGCATGGCTCTGCACAGAGCTGAGTTCTCAGGACCTCATCTTCCACTGTTATGCAGGTGGCACTTTGTATTCAGTAGAGAGATTGCACAATTTCAGTAGCTGTTTTCCCTGTTTCAAAAAATGTATTGAAGRACTGAAGTGGGATCAAGGAAAGTTAATGAGAATGGCTGAGGATATGAAAAAAACCCTCTTTTGAAAGATTAGGCCTTTTTTAACTTTGGAGGGAAGATCAAGAAAGGGGATACAGTCAAATAATGGTCTAGGTACCGTAGATTAGATGACTGTGTTCTCTCTCATTTAACATGAGCTGAGGAACATCAAGGAGAATTAAAAGGTGACTTTCAAAACTGAAAAAAACTCCAAACCCAACCTGTAATTACCTCTACATATAAACTTGTAATTAGACCATGGAACTCACTGCCAAGTCACAAAGGCCAAGAATGTAACAAGATTAAAAAGAGTATTGTATTTTTAGTGATAAGAAGTGCATTCAAAGTTATAATTGGAGGATAAAAATAGCAGAAGGGCTATTAAGTATCAAATTTCAATGTGGAAACCAACTTTATGTCTTGTAGAATGAGTTGATACTGTCATCAGCAAATTAATGAATAAAGAATGTAAGTAAGGAGTAAAGAATATGGTCTGCCTCTGCCTGCTCTGGAGTCTCCATATAGAGTGAGCCAAAGTGTAACATAGCAATGCTTAATAAAGTCCTGTATTTGCTCCTGTAATTCTGTTTTTGCCAGTAGTGTTATATTTAAACTGCTGCAATGGTGTGAAAATTTGATCTTGGTGTYCTGTTCGATGGGATAGTCAAAACGAGTGTTTTTCAACCTATAATCTATGTATTGATGGAAATAGTAAGATATCACATTCAAAGCATTCAATTAACTTTGTATTTGTGCACATGCACCAAATAAAATCAAAGAGGGAAAAAGAGAAGGAATAACAAAAAACCCCGAAGTTTACTTCTATTTGTAATTTTTTAAAATTATCAAATTGCAAAAGTAGATGAATACGTAATCTMTCCATTAAAATTAAAGAACCATTGGAACAGATGATCTCAGGATTTTGTGTAGAAATTTAGAGGAATTTATGGGATAAAATAAAAAAAGCATTGTTTTTGTGACTGTGTTTGAGTTTTATAGAAATGTTAGAGTGCAYATGAAACTGGATTCTGTTCTACCTTTTCTTTTCAAAATACTTGTATTAAAATTTTGAAATGTGAAGATATGAAAGCCTTATCTGAGTTGTGGCCATYACAGTTATAAGATTTAGATCATTCCATTGTATCTTTGACCTGATCCAAAAGGCTGTACTCCCAGTAAAATAATTCAGCAATTTGTTAATAACAAATTCATTACACCAGATAGTGCCAATATGAATGTGTCTTTCTATATTTGAGAAAAATAGAAAAGTTTAATTGGTTTTTTTTKGTTTTCAATAATTATAATTGATAATAAGTAATAAAATTGCTGAAGACTTGCAAAAAGAGACAATATACAGAGCTATCAGCTCTTTACTGAAACATTCTCAATCTTGACATTAAATTTAAACTCAAATACAATACCAGCACTGTAAACCAAAATATAATTTTCATGTGATCCTATGCTACTAATTTTTACTCTATATATGGATACATTTCTAATTTTAAAAACAAGAGGAGTATTTTAAAGGAGACTGAAAGGACAGTTGGTGGACAAGTTAAATTAAGAGCTGTTATAATAATATGGTAATTGTAAAATGAAAATAATGGAATAAATTCACATTTCAAATGCAATAGATGGATGCACTTTGGCACAACAGTTTGAATTTTGAATGAGTTTTATGACTACGTAAGTTCCTAATTAAGGCTTGATGAGCCAAAATTCAGTAGTATAAAGCATTTAGACATTTCCTCCTATCTTAGCATCACTACCTATGTGCTTCCATTTCCACCTTCTCCACTTCAGCTTCTCAACCACTCTGTAATGAGAAAAATACTACGGAGTTACTGTAATTACAGAAATGAGATCTGTCCTTTGAACCATATACAGGAGGGAACCACCAGATTACTTTGTATGGGTGTGCCCCMGCTTTCTGACTAACTATGGGTGTTTCTAGACTTTGCTAATCTGAAAGGATATTATTGTTAACTAGCAAAAACTCCACTCCTGCATGTGCATCCCATGTGCAGTTCTCTGCAGAACTGCCACCAGTCACTACCACGTTGTGAGTGTTAGACACAGAACAGTATCATTAGCAAGCTGAGCTGATGTCTTTGTACAAAACATCGTCAATACTGTGCTGGTGTATGTAATTGAAAACAGAAATTCACGYGGGGGAGAAAGTTATATATTCAGTACATTTTTCTGTAAGTATAATTACTCTTGCCAGAATAGGCTGCCYTTTCTATTTTTTGAAGTTAGATTAACTCTATGGGAAGAACAGTTCCATTTAGCATATACAAAAAAAATTGGTACCTGATCTGCACTATTAAAATAATAATAAAAAACAGAAAAGGGGAAGGAATTAGTGTCCTTAAATGATCTTTGATCGAGGCTCAGCTGAATGCACTCCAGTATTTGTATTATAAACAAAAACATAGTGACTGTCCTTGCTCAGTGTTTTATTCACAGATAACTAAAATATGTACCATAAACTACATGACTGTGTGATCAAAGGACACCTTACTGTGTGTCTTATCAGTAGTAGTATACTAACTTTCTGATAATAATATTTAATTTTTTGTTGTGTTTCCATGAACTTCATAAAGAATATCATAGTCTATGTTAATCAGTGTCTTGTAATTATTTTGAATTGCTTTCTAAATGCAAAAACCTAGCAACAAACATGCTACCATGCTGTTAGACTTTCTGAAAGGATGATTTCACTTGTATTTCAAGCTGGTAAGTATTTTATGGCTGATCTAAAATGTGTCCTCAGAAAAACAGGARAAGATACAATTTGGCAGCAAAAGCTGGGACATAGGAGACAATAGGTCCACCCTGGCTGAAGAAGAGCGTGTATTACTTGAGTTTTTTGACATTTACTTTTGTCCAACTCTCAGTACTGCTGTGGATGTTCATCAGAAGAAGGGTATGTCTAAAAAGACACTTTATGGAGTTTGGCAGAGGGCAACAACAAACATCCACTTGTGAATGAAACTTCAGTAATGAAAATCCTAATATTCCAGTGACTAAGGCCTTATGAAAGAAGGAAATATCTATGTTCTTGACTCTTGGGTCTAAGGAGGGCACAGCTGTAGCCTCTGAGGAAGCTCTCCTACCAGGCTGATGGTACTCTGAGTGTACCACCCTCTGGAACAAAGGGTATGTAGTTTTGAGCACAAGATTCCATAGACACTAAAGTGGAGTGCATTAAAAACTTCTATTTTTCTTGGCTATGTTCAACAGTAAAGTGATTCTTGAGGGTAGAGGCAGTGTTGATTATTCTTSAGCCTTGAGTATTTAAATTTCAAATGAAATCACAATTGAGGCATTCCGACTGTGTCCTTCCTGGTTATGGGAATCTTGTGTGATGGAGGAATACTGGACCCTAAATCCTGTACAGAGGTGTTATTTCTGTATATAACTAAATGTTCTGTTTTATAAAAGGAGACTGTTGTACTAAGATGCAAAATGTATATTTTATGTGACGTGAAAAGGGACAAGATAGATACAGAAAAAAAGTGCTTAGAAGGAGCTCATAGCAGTGTTGAACATGCTGCTAAAAATATGTTTAACTGGTACTGAATTTGAAGGTATAGCTAATTACTAGGTTGATAGAGCTGGAAACTAAAAGATTGAGTGGCTTGACTGCAAAAAAGTGAGTAGAAAAATCAAAGGTGTATCCAGCACTGCTTAGGCTAGGGAATGAGGACTAGGCCTTCTTTTTTGGATGACACTCAAGAAGGAAACTGCTAAGTACCACTCTCTCTTTTCCACAAATAGTAAGAGCTTCTAACAGTATCCTGCTTTGAAGACTTTGGTTGTGATAAGAGGTCAGACAGTATTTAGTAGTCCAGGATTTATATTTGAAATACAGGTGAGTGCAGACAGTTCTAGTTAAGGTTAGAGACAAAGGTAAGTAGCACTTTCTCCTAAGGACTGTGGCCTCTGTTTCAAACTATAAACTAGAGTTTGGGTTATGTCCTCACATTGAGAAACTCTGTGTCTCTCACTTGTTATTCTTGCTTCACTCAGAAGTGCTCATATGCTTAGTTAGGTGGGGTAACAATGAACTACATAATTTTGAGTCAATTGTTCAGGATAAATGCAGTCATCTTGCTATAACACTTCAGTGAGATAACCCATCTTTCCAGAGAGGCAACCAACAAGAATGCACACATTTGTATACTGCTCTCACATAAATTTAGACCATATAAATATGAACTGAAAGAAGCTGCTCAGAGAAGTGATTGAGTCACCATCCCTGGAGGTATTTAAAAGGTAASTGGATCTGGCACTTAGGGATATGGTTTAATGGTGGACTTGGCAATGCTTGGCAGCACATGACTGGACTCGGTGATCTTAGGGGTCTTTTCTAACCTAAATGATTCTATGATACTAGTGGAAGTGATATTTGATGGGATTAAATAATACACATTAGCAATTCCCCATTTAATTGATAGACAGATAGATCTGTACCATTAGTTTCCCTTGTAACATAAGAGTTCTACTGTGAAGCACTGGGAAAAAAGAATTCCAAAAGACAAAACAAAAGGCAATCTGGAGTCTTCAAAATGTGTTGAAATTATCAAGGATACAGATGACTCATTATTTTTGGGAGAAAGTAACTCAAGCCTGTTTATCTCTTTCTGAAAWTTTTTACTTGCTTCTCTTCAACATCATCCTTAGCTGATATTGGAAAAGGAAATATATGCCACCATTATTTTATGGTGCAAAGGCACACTTAGCTTTGTTCCAGATACAGAACAGAAACATGCTGAATACCTCTGCCTTYTTCCACATGATTAAAAATCGTGTCATCTTCCTTTTCTGATGTAATWTATATTCATGCTACTTCTGTAACAACATTCAAAGAACTAGGATTTTTCTCTTAAATTTTATCAAAAATCAATAATTTTTCTTATTCTTACTTAATGCAGAATTTTTCTGCCTATAGGTTTAATTTCCCCTGCTACCTGGTTTTCTTAATAGAATGTTTTACATTTTTTTATTCCATGTTTAATT
Source organism: Malurus melanocephalus (assembly GCF_030028575.1). Classification (NCBI taxonomy): domain Eukaryota; kingdom Metazoa; phylum Chordata; class Aves; order Passeriformes; family Maluridae; genus Malurus; species Malurus melanocephalus. The sequence continues at coordinate 4,484,185 of NW_026623243.1, read as the reverse complement.
ACTGTTCTTTGCCATCTGTCTGCAGGGAAATTGTGTATATCTGTATTAYTAATACTTTTAAAAAATGTGAGAAACTTAATAATAAATTCCTACATTTTGAAAATGTGTGAAATACATGGGTTGTAGGTAGTGTCTCTGAAGTTTGAATCAAAGCCTTCATAATAACAAATCTGTCCTGTAATCAAAAGAAGAGAATGAGCCAATGCTGAGTTGCTTACTATACAGTTACTTTCCATATCATTTCCTAGAAGATAAAATTTCTGGTGAAATAGGAGATTTAAACTCATTATACAAGTGTTGAAGTCCATATTTATGTGTGTAAAAAGTACGTGTCTGAGAATTACAGACTTGAGGCACTAGATTAAAATCTAATATTTATTACTTCCTCCAGCTTTGTGCCTTGCCCTTGAGAAAGCCACTGCCACCCTTGGGACAAAGGTGGCTGATGCACTTGTAGGTCTGATTATTAAGATAAAGCATCTTAAGGCTGAATCCTTTTAGCTAAGAGTTTCCCTAAGAATAATAAGTCTTGTGTTATWAAAAAAATATAATTTAGTTATGGTTTATTTAAATTCTGTGGTAGTAAAAAGCAGCAAATTATAGTGATACCAGTTTGTCCTGACCACCTCTAATTCCCAAGAGAAGCTCTTATACCTGCTGACATTTGTCGGCATATTATTATTGACAGTCCCRTGTTTGTTCCCACCTCACAAGGATTTCAGGCTCAGTTCTAATTTCTCAAATGATGGGCTTTCTCCACTGAATTGAAAAGGATTTTCACTGCTATCAGAGAGATTTAAATAAGACAATTATAGACACATATATGCAATTGTGATCTTGCTGCCCCATTGTTTTTCTTTGATTACCATTTCATACTTTAGTTTGTTGGAACAAAGGGGTCTATTTTCTACTCTTTTCACCTCAGTCAAAGAGCTAATACAAGGATTTATCAGCCTTGGGGGTCATATATCTGAAAAATAGATTTAAATGAATAGAGTTAAATATCTTATACTTACTTTCATTTTTAATGTCACTTGTCAAATTATATTTTATTGCTCRTTTTTGGTTTGTTTTCTTTTTGTGTAGGTCCATGTTTATCCATATTACTGAACTTCACCCTTCAACAGGAAATAACAGTGTAATGATTAAAGAACAAATGCAATTCATTTCTTGGTGTAGTTTCAGAATTACAGTGCAGATAACATTGTTTTAACACATTGGGATCTGCTGCATAACATGATACAAACTGGCAAGATGTGCTTKAAGAGTGTGATAAGGAATCATACAATGCATTGAATTGAATGGAAAAGCTTTCCTCTTAGACTAGTTGTCACTGTTATGAGTCTTTTCTTAACCTCAAACTTCTAAATGCCATAATTGTGTTATGAATGAATGTCATACCAAGCTGAGGAGCAAACCAGCTTTTACAATGTATGAAGGAGCAAGAAATGTGTGAAGGAACAAGAAATGTCTGATATACTTGTGTGTTAAACTGTACACCCAAAAGTGCAGAACAAGATAAAAATATTGCCTACTGCTTCCTTCATATAGAAGCAAGACAGCAAAACCTGGTATTCAAAATTCAGTGTATTTGCCTTCAGTATGTCTTCATACTCCAGCAAGAGGGCATTAAAGTGTGATGTATCATGAGTCTATTATAGACTATACCTACTACTTCAGTGAATTTGCAAATGTAAACTTATTAAATTTCCTTTAGTTCTGAAGATTCCTGGTGTGCTTGCTCCTATACCAATGGTGAAGAACTGCATCCTCAACTTCATTAACAAATAGGGTACATCTCCTCTAACCTCTCTGTCTCAAGATGTCTGAATGTGGAACAGTTCAATATTGCTTCCTCCTTGCTTTCATGATGACATCTATTCTTCTGAAAGATGTGATAATGTGTTGTCAAGAGCATAAAAATCTCTCCTAAAATATTTTGTACACAAGGCATTGATGACTTTGATTAAAGATTTTGGCCTTGCAAGATTAATTTGCTCTGGCAAAGTGGTAATATTACTTGTTTTTCTTCTGTATGAAAGAAGAAGGACAGGAGACAAATAATGTATTAAAACCTTCCAGGACAGTCCTGCTGCACATCCCTGAACGTGTGACCCAATGGTAATTTTAAAAAAAGGGTTGTGTGTCTTTCAGATACTGTGAAGTTTTTGAAGAAATAAGAAATGGATAAAGACCAAAGAGCATTGATATGGTGTGAGGGCACAATTGTGCACAAACTTCTGGGTGCTGGCTGGAGTGAGGTCTTCAAGGACACCCTGAGATGTCTAAGTAGTGTGTGGATTTGCTTTGAAGTCCTTGTGCTCTGAGAACTCAAGAGAGGAAACTCTTGAATCTAGATGCTGAGGCGCCCAGGAAGGTAGGGATTTGATAGCATCATGGTACAGAACATTTATTTAAAGTATGTGAAATGGTAGAATAATAAGATTATTTTCATCCATCTTTCTCTTAGTATTTCACCTACCTTCACAATTAACACCCTTGCTGGAACTGTAGATGTCTCCTTGAACACAGACCATCAGTTTTCCTGTAAGAATACCTATTTTCCTAATGCCTTACTGGACTGTGAAGGGGAGCTGCTGTGGAAGGAGGTGCTCTTTTTCCTTCCCTACCTACTTCTACCCACACCATTCCCAGTGCTTTCTTGCATTGATGTTAGCACACAATAGAACCATGGCTGATTTATCCCTTTGTCATTATAGGACTAGACTAGTAAAGAAATAACCAAACTCAGTGCACTTCGACACACCTTGTTTAAGTCTGTCATCAAAGATGATCAGGAGCAGCAAGATGAAGAAAGCACTGCAAGAACCAGCAATTAGATTAATTTAAGCTGCAGTGGAAACACATTTTTGAATGTTGTTTAATGGCAGCAATAGATTATTTAAGTTAAAACTTCTGTAGTCCAGCCYTCCATTGTTGATTATATATTTTTACTCTCACCTTTATGCTGGCACTCATGCTTGTCTAAAAGATGKCCCACATGAGATTGTCTCAAGGCTTCAAATACTGGTCACAAAGTATTTGTTCTAGATTGTCAAATGTGGAAAAATTTGAATTAATATGGATTAATTTCCTGTGGAATCAGAAAGGTGGTGTACCCTATCCTTCACTGTGAAACTGCTTCAGTTCTCTTCTTCTGTGAGAGAACAATCTAAACACCATGTTCAGATCCCATAAATTAGTAGGAGGAAATCTGTTTGTCCAAATGTCAAATTCTAACAATACTGCAACATTCAGTTTCCAGTCTTTTTAATTGTGCAGAAGCCCATGTTCTCTACTATGTGGATAGAAACCAATAATCAGAAAATGACAGAAAGAACCATTGAACATAAAAATCCAATCTTCTCTTTTGCCTGCCACCTCACTAGTGGGACTGTGACAGACTGGGTCTATTGAAACACAATGAGTATTGTGCTATTATTACTAGCAGMCTGGGAGCAGAAATATTTGACTTAATATGAGCTTGGGCAGGGAGGGAAATCTCTTTTACTAAGTGTCATTTAATTATCCTCTCTCCTTTTTTTTTTTTTCAATACCTGCATCAGTGATCAAAACTTGTACTAACTGACTATGCCTTAAGTAAAAATCTGAATTGTACTGGTTTGTCTGTAATATTRTGGTTGCAGGTATGCTCTGCAAACAGCTATTGCAACCGAAGGCAGATAACCTGCTGTGGCTTTCTAGGTGCATACTGTTACCTTCTGTTATACTTTATCTTATCCTGGGCTTTAGATGGAAATTTCCATGAGGTCYTTCTACTTTCTTCTGGCAAAATCAGATAAGTTATATCAAATAATTTATTTAACAATGTGAAGGCTGATATTGCTTAAAGAAAGCTAGGCAGGACTTTGCCCAATTTAGAGCAGAAGAATTGGTGAAGGGGTGCTGTCATGGAAAAGCCTTTATKCTGTTCTGATAATGGCACCCAGGTTTCGCAAAGCAAATAAATTTTCATTTTACCAACAAGAGACTGAGTGTCCATTGCTACAGCATGTCATTTTGCAAAACTGTAGGTGCAACATTCTTCAGTGGGAGTGTGATGATGGAAAACTGGGAACCATTGTACTGTTGGCTGCCACGGGGGGTATCTGTTCTCCTTCCTGACTCTGTAATGCTGTGCACTGATAGCACCGGTCATGCCGCCTATGCTGGTTGAAGGACTTACTGCTTCTCTTCTAAATGCCACTAAACTGTAGGTCTGTGAGTATTTCCTAACATATTTCAGGTGAAAGYGTCAGCAAGACATGCTATTTAAATAATTTAAGGAAACTTACTTATCTTGAACAAAGTGGGCTAGGGACTCCTTTTGTGTGTGTATCCGGAAGTGGCAGCCTGTAGCTCTGCACAGCTACATTACAGAGTTCAGACTGCTGTAACTTCTGTGGCTAGACGGCATTCTGTACATAAAATTAACTTATTTAGTGCAACTTTTAATATTTTTACTAATTTATAGATACATTTTCTTTCCTCCTTTCAAGTTAGTTGTGCTTCACTTAACAGCATGTTCTCTGAGTCATATTTCATTCTTCATCTCCCTAGGCTTTTTTGGCCTCTTTGGAGATAGAAGACATGATCATATCTCTGAATCACACATTACTGGAGGCTGTGAGAATGTATGGAACCTATATATTCCATGCTTGCCCTGCTAGTGTGCTCTTCCCTCGGCACCTGCTAATCATCACTGTTGGGAATTGAATACTAGGTTAAAGAGATCTTTGGTTTTACCTGTTATGGCTGTTCTTATCAGTTATTTTTATATGGCTCCAGGAAGATAACAGCTACTCTGTGATTTTGCAGTTGTCATTCAGTGTGGAGATACTTTTCGGTCTCCTGGCCATGTGCAGTCAAGAAGGAGGGAGAAGTTGAAAAAATCTGTAAAAGTGTGAAGAAAAATATCTGGCCTTTCCATTCATAGAGGACACATAAGCATGCAAGAAAGAAAGGAAGGACAATGAAAGCAGGGAATACAATGAAGAGGTAGGGTAGATGATCTTCATTGATAGAGGAAGATCAAAGGAACAAAGAATCTATTAGTAAGTCAAGGCATGAACTGAAGAAGACTCTATATCAAAGGGAAGCAACTAGCACTGTAGCAAACTACAGTAAAAGCAATACAAMATGGTTACATAGGATTTCAAGAACAAATAGGTATGGTAAATTCTGAAATTTTTTTTTTGAAACTTTAAAAATTTTTAGAAAATAAAAGCATTGAAGAAGTGCATTTTGTGAATATTGTGAGTTCGTATTTACAGGGCAGCATTTTCGATGATGCATTAATTGACCTGTTCAAAATGCTTTAGTCATCAAATCAWGGAATTTAGGACTGCAATGTTTGTGTGTATGTGTGCCATTGTGGTTTGGGTGAAACTGGTATTGTTTCATTYGAATCAGACAAAGGTGGGGCTAGGGTGTTTTCTTTCAGGCATTTATTTATCATAGCTTACAGTTTGCTTTGTTGTTCAAATAGTATGTGACTCCACCCTCTCCCATTATTACCCAGCAAGGATATAAGGCTGCTTCACAGAGTTTCTGTGTTCATGCTCTTGAATTCTGGTATCAAGTTGCTTTCAAATGCCTTTAGGAGCAAGACTTTGGAGGGTAAATTGTAATCATTGTATCATGACAGCAAAAATTATGTCTCTTTGGAAGGAAATGTGATGTTGAAAGAAAATTCTTATATTATTTCTTTTTTAATTGGAAATAAATTGTCCCTTTCACTCCATTCCAAACTGTGTTGGKGGCCAGTGTGGGTCCAGGATTGCATCTGCTGTGTTTGAGAATGTGCAGGTTTGATCTCCTGAAAGTATTTCAAAGGAATATGCTGACAGTAAGTGTAAGCACACCTTCATCTCCCCCACAGACAGGCTACAAGAGGTGGTTGCTCATGCTAGAAGGAAATAGCATTCTGTGCTAAGAGTGTTGCAAATCACACCTCATGTCTCCAATGCAAATGTAGAGCTCCAGGAAGCAATCTGGTTCCTTCTATACCAGTACTCCTGCAGGGTGATGCAACTCTTCTGTCTTTAGTGTAGAACAGTAGCTGCAGACAAAGGTAAATTCATGAAAATTATGGGTGAAAAGGAAAATCAACCCTGATAACTGCTTCAGTGTATGAAACTGGGTCATGAGCCCATACAAATTTGTTGTGCTTGGACCTCTTATTATAGCRTTTCTAGATTTCCTCAAGTCCCAAAATAGCAGGGAAGTGAGAGAGTGGGGTTGATGAAAATACAGGTAAATTATCAGTTTCCTTGGGAGAGCTGTCAGTATGTTTCCCGACACTGAAATATATTTCTTACTTTTTGGAAAGCAAAGTTCCATGTTTCAGTGGTAGCTATTGAAAATTAATTTATTGCAAGATTTTGCTGTGTTCCAGTGTAACACACAGAGAACGTCACCTGTCTCCTCAGTTATAAACTTTTCTATGTCTACTCAGTAAAGTCACCTGTTCTTTTTGCTAGATGTAGGTTCACTCTCAGAACAAAGATTCCTCAAAGTCAGTGTGTGCAGCACCCTAACACAGAGCACTATATCCAAAAGCAGAAGGAGCAGCTGTGCAAGGCAGCGGATCTTCCATCAGAGGTCAGGGAGGAACATTTCTTGTAGATGACTAATGGTAAGGGATGGGCAAACCTTGTGTTGTTTTGAGGTTTTGTGAACCTTGTGAACTGTACTTTGGTTTCACAGGGTTTGTGAACTGTTCCCTCTTCTACCTTGTCCTTCTGCCTATGGTATTTTCCAGAATGGGGGTTTTGTTGAAAAGTTGTTTTTTTTTTTTATACTGTAAACAAGGGGTTCCATTCTGTATGTATTAATGCTTGAGGAATCTTTCCACCTCAGCACATTCTCAGAAAACTATTGGGTGTAGGAAATTACTGTCCTTTCCAGTTCCTCTTTTTTTCTCATTTTAATGATATTTACTTCTCTGTATTAGAGCACAACGTGGAAAAGGGACCTTCTGAGTCAGTATCAATAGAAACTACAACTTACTTGTTTTCTAGGTCTATCTAGCTCCAGTTTTAAACAAGTTAAGTTTCTTTCCTTTAGTCTTTATTTAATCTGGATAATCTGGTATTTTATAAGTCTATAGTAGATTATTTGACATTGTGTTTGCAAAACATTTGTCTTCTYTGCTCCCCCTTTTAGTCACTCAAATGATCTTTAAAAGCACAAATCAAAATAAGGACCCTCCTGGTTTCATTAAGTTCTTGCATGAAGTGAAGTCCTTCAAATCCACAAAATTTATGAGGAYTTAGAATGGAAAATCATATTTTTCCATTTGTCATCTGGAAGAATGAAAGTCCTCAAACTGACTCTTAAAGAGATAGTTTTATAATACTACCTCCTCCTTTAAATCTCTGCTRTACCATGCCTGTGTGCTGCATGTTCAAAGCAGGTTGATTTATTGTGTAAACTGCTACCACTCTGCATTTGMTGAATTGTAAGGAGTGAAATTTTGAAATTTCCTCAGACTTCACTTTGGGATGGCCTGCAAGATKACCTGAAAGAAACAGCTGATAATTTGGAAAGTTTGTCTAGTGAATAGCGTTTTGAATATATATATTTTTTTTTTATAAATTGGATAGATTTTTTTTTTCTCCTATTTTTGGCATAGCATTAAGGTAGATTTGGTAGATTATTGCTGTGTTGTAAATTTTACCTTTAGTGAATGYCAATTATGTTAATGAATTTTAGCTGGCCAATCAAAGAAGAGTCAAAGGTATTTTCTGTTTGTAAAATATACTAATTGAGATCACTATACACAGTTTCATTGTGTTGGTAAACAGTCTAATGTTTCATTTCTAAACAGTTCATCTTTTAATGAAGAAAGAAGAGTGGGGAATTAYTAATTTGCCAAAAATTAAGATATATTTTCTAATTACACAGATTATCCATTAGCACCAATGCTTATAAAAAAATCCCTCAAGGCACAAATATATAAATATTTTTTTAAAAAGGAAGTAATGCTTTATCTAAAATAGAACTTAAGACAGAAATCAAAGCCAACTTTGATGAAAGGTTTGCACATTTTAAGCTGACTCTAGGGTATACAACAAATAGATGTGGAGTATTGCAAAACTCAAATGTTGAAGCAACAGGGCACATGCTCAATAGTGCCAAGATATAGGAGAAGAATTGTCCAAAAGACCTTGGGGCAATTACAATGAATTAAATATGCAAACTATGCTGTGTGTGCAGCATTTCTACACTGTTTGCTATCGTGCCAAAAAAGGATTTCTCCATGAAGAAAATTTTTTTGAMAAGAATTATAGATTTATAATGGAAACAGGCATCTTTAACTATATAATGAGAAAAATTGAAGGCTTTTAGTTGAATTCAGTTCTTCATGCAGGAATATCTGTGTTATTTACATTACTGCACCAGAATTAATATTAGAGCCACCAACAGAGATGTGATTTACTGGGAGTAAAAGGATAGATTGGCAGATTTATATTCCCTAAGCACTTTCCCACAACAACTCTTCTGATGAGAAGCCAACCTAGCAAGTTTTGGCTTGCAGTTTCGGTGGTTTGCAAACTGTTTCATTTTGAAAGTATGGGAGTTACTCAACACCGGGGGCCAAATGATGATCTGAATTGTGCTGAGTTACACTCATGCTTCTTTGGTTGCTATTTTGGAACAACTGCTAAATGTTCACTGTTGTTCAGATCGTGATCCGGTCCAGTTTCCTATATGTCATAGAACGTGGTGGAAGAAAGAAAATTAAATTCACCTSATCCATGGTAGAGCTTTGAATGTGTCTGTCTTTTTTGCATTAAGTCTAGGGAAAGCCTAGGGCACATATTTTATACACCTACGGAACTGCCCTGTGAAGATGTGTATCTGCACTGACTGTAGGAGCAGTCTGGTTTCCCAACTACCTTAGACCAACACCTCCACCTTTATACAGACAGACCAGGGCAAAAGCAGTGCCACTCTAGGGAAATGGACTGCAAAAGGAGATTGTATATTCTTCATCAGTGCTTTTTAAAGAAAATGTTCCTTTACATTAACAATAATTTTGCTTGTAAAGGTGGTTTTTTTTTTTTTGTTTTGTTTTGTTTTGTTTTTTTTTAATAGGGCAGACAGATGTTAAAAGTTTGCTAAACATCAGAAGTCATTGTGATGTCATCCTGAAATAGAAAATTTTAAAGAGTGGGGATCTTTTTTTGAAAAAGAAGAGGAAGAACATGAAATCTAGTGGAAATACTGCCTTCTCCTTTTGGTGATTCTTTCAAATAAGAGCAGAAATTGAGTTGCCTCATGGAAACTGCTTAACTATTTTAAGGGTACCAGAAAATGAGAAGTTGTTTGTGTTGTTTTGTTTTAGATGGCTTTTTGTGTTGTGGGTTGGTTTGTTTTTTGTTTTGTTTTGTTTTTTGTTTTGTTTTTTTTTTTGTTGTTGTTGTTTGTTTGTTTTTTTTTTTTTTTTTTTTTCCAGATGATTGCAATTGATTGTTTTCCTGGAAATGTGAGCTCTGATTGAAAATATTTATATGGCATTTCTGCTACTCTCAGTGTCTATCATGGAATGACTTCATGCTACAGCCATGCCTTCAGCAAGGCTCAAACAAAGGCTATAGGTTAAGTGAAGAAATAAAGTGCTACTGTAAGAAAAACTCCAAGAGCATGTCAAATGTAGGCTAGGGAAAGAMGATCTAAGGGAGGCTGGAATGTTTCTTGTATCAAAGAACTAATTACCAGTAGGTAGAAAAGGTAAAAGGATGGTCATGACCTAAGGTAAGAGTCGTAAATCAATTTAGACTTTGAATTTGAAACACATTTTCAAAAAAGAAATGACAATCTGGGAGTCTTCTGGGTGACAAAAAAAAAAAGTACTGTTAAAATGAGCTTGGTCACTTTAAGAAAAAGCTTATATAATATTATAAAACAAAAAAACTGCACTCGGTGATCCAAATATTGTCTTTTGATAACAGGCTTTGAAGGCTGTGGAACACAGAGCACTGCTGYGTTCTCTGCTTCTAGTTGAAGATGTTAGTATCAATATACAGCTTYGGATACTTTGTGATGAAAAAAGTACCTGAAAATATTGAAAAATGATCVTAATCGCCTTGAAATTCTGTGAGTGGGAAAATGTTCTACAGTTTGATGGAGAAAATAAAAAAAATATATTAAACTCTTATCTAGAGGAGGAAAATATCTTGCCTATTTTTGACAGTTGTTTAACTGCAGAAGTAATATTTGTTACACAGATGAGTGCACATAAAACTGGAATACCTCCACTATTATACCCTCTCACTCAGCTAATATTTCCTTTTATGTCTTGGGCTTTAAAACTGATTTTTTAACATTCAGATTACATCATTACTATGACATTGTTTTGCACAATCACTTAAGTTTAACTGGAAACTAATCTATAGTTTAAAATAATGTCCAGAATTTGGACAAATACAAGACATTTTAACTTCTAACTATGCAGGAAGATTTATGTTTGCATTCTAAAAGTCACGTGTACACGCACGCACACTGATACATGCTYTTACCCTATCAAAATATTATCAATTAAGATTACAGGTCAGACTTCAATCTGCAGGTGCAAGGGCACTTTCAGACTATAGCCTGTCCTTAAATCRCCCTATTGTTAATAAGTGACTTTTYTGAAATGTACACATACCYTCCGATAAGTCAAAATAGTGAACAGATGACTTGACAAAAGTCCTGTATATTTGAAATTGTTGGCAGATATGTGTGTCTGTAGCACGGCATTATGCACGTACTTGGAGAGTGGACACCCTGCAATGACCCCACTGACAAGGGTTACTGGAGTCCTTTGGCCAGAGACTGGACTAGCAATGCCCAAGCAAATTTGACTGGATGGCAAAGTCAGTCCAGTTTTGGTTTCTTTTCCCCGTGCTGCATGCTGTTGTAATCCATATTTGATGATAAAGGCTGGTGAAGTGCTACTTTGCTATTCCTACTAWTTAAACTTAAACTTAAGGTTTCTTTTTAAATGGGATAACCATGTCTAATGTGGTTGTTCTGCTCAAAACAGTGTCTCAATAGTGCACACCTTGTTCTCTTCGTGTTTGTGCCTTCCTTGGTTCAACCAGATGTTGTTGAATCCTGTGGTAATGGTTTAAATTGTTTTCCCCAGATGTGTGTCTCACCTGTCTGCCAAAGAYTATGCTGTTCGAAAAAATCAATAGAAGAGTGTTTGCCTGCTCCAAGACACTATCCCACAGTTTTGGTCAAACCTATGGTTGTAGACACTGAAGATAAGAAGCCTGGCTATTTTTTTTTTATGTCTGTTTGTTTGTTTTCTGGATTTATTCAGTTACTTTTACTTATTTCTTCTTCTAAGTCTTTCCAAAGACAGTAATCTCTCGGAAGGTGATAAGATAGTCAGTTTGGAAAGCATTGCCTGAAATAATTAAAACAAGGTTTAACATTATTTTTTCTATTAAAGACCTTAATAAAATATTATATGTCTACTCTTTAATTATTTTATTGGTCTTTTATCTATGTAAAATTATCTATTCAGTCTTTTATTTTTGGGAAACACATACCAGAGAATGGGGCTTGATAGTTTATACTATATGCCTGTGTTTTCTAGTAGAGTTTTAATATTATTTTTGTTAGAAAAATTAAGAGTATTGTTAGACAAACTTTTAAGAGAGAAGTGGGAAGGAGGTTTTAAAGGGCTGTATTGACAAGTCTAGCCACTTCATATAAGAGTTTTCACGACTTTATTCTATTACCAGTCTCCAAGATTAAACATTGACTGACAACAGAAAGAATGATGTGGAGCTCAGAATTATGAACAAGCCTGGTGAGTGATCTGAAGCTGAGAATTCTGACCAGAATTCTGAACAAGTAAAGTAGGATTTTCTTCTTAACCCTTCTTAACCCTGAAGTTAAGTGTTTCCCATTTAATGAGCTTTTTTCTTGTAAGAAGATGGCTTAAAGCAAACAAAATCACCTCTGGAATATTCAGAGCTTGTGCATTTTCTTAATTATAGTGCTGTATTTCATTAACAGCCCTGCAACTCTGTCAGGGTCCCCCACTGGGGTGTGCATGAAGTGCATGTGATTTCAAAAACATCTTAGCAGCATTATTTCTATGAATTGATAAATTATCGCATATTTTTTTCTGCTTAAAAATTATKTCCTTTAACAGTGCTCTGTAGAAAATGTCACAAAAAAAGCAGATTGTGATACAAAAAATGTGATGTGATTGAAAACTGAAACAGATAATTTTTTTCAGTCTCAGTCTAGAGAGGTAAGCTGCCGTAGGTATTAACCCTTTGCACAGCACGCATTAACAATTGCAACACTCAGTTAACATTATTGCTCTGTCAGTATGGCACACTTACAGTAGAGCCTGTGGCAGTATAACACAGCCTGTAGGGTCTGCGTGGTGTGCAGTTCCTGTAGCAGGAACACCATTAAATAAAGTGATGTAAATAATACAGACTGATCTACATCTTTGACGGTGTAAAGAAAAGTAGCTGGAACAAAAGTTGCTCTTATCTGAGATGAGTTAGAGTACTCTTCCTGTGGCCAACTCTAATTTCTCTGCAGGCCTGAAAATCAAAAATTCTAGACAACTTTAAGTTGAGGGTGGGTGATTCCAGAGACAGCTGACCATCAGTTACAAGATGACAGTTCCTTCTGCCCAAATCCATCCCTGATCCATAGATGTTTTCAGCAAGATGAGCTGCTTCCTCTGCCAAAGATACTTTGTTTGTTTGTCACTGAGACCACCTGAAAGGTGCAAACAGCAGTTTTGAACTTTTTGAAGCCCATAGCTATTATGTTAAATTTCTTGGTTATCCTGGTTTTACTTGGTCCGATTTTTGGTGGCAMACACTTGTCAAAATCATCCCAGGTCTTAATGCTGCTAAATGTAGGAATTTAACATTTTGGTTTTGGAAGCGGAATAAAAGATAAAATTAATCCTAGGAGACTCTGGGATATAGAAAAGAACACACCAAGTGACCTTAAAAATGTAGCTGCCTTGGTACCCCATGGGGCCACCTTAGGGGTCTTCATTTCTAGTACCAGAATGAGTCAATACTGGTAGAAGAAAGGGCCTTTCCACTTTTCAGCTGTCACTTTTGTCAAATGAGACAAAGTTCACTCCCKAATCTGAAAACAAGAAATAGAGACAAAAGGTAAGGAGCGAGTGGATTCTTTGAGATCAGCAGTTTAAATCCAATGACAGAGGCTAAACCCAAATCTCTTGACCTCCAGACAGTTATTCTGTGCATGATGCTGCCTGACCTCACCCATTGTTCTGTTTGTTTTCAAACGTCACTCTTTTATCCTTACCATGTAATAAAATCTATTGGTTGTAATAGTTACTTGCTTTTTTGTCAGTGATGAGGAAAACATACAGGAGTAGCAGTGAGTCAGTTGGTCAGTTTACAAAATGGTGGAGCACAACACCTGGACAGGTAGGATGCATTGCAGGTGCACTATTTAAAAAAGATTAAACAATGAYCTACCAGATATTTATCTGAGATCTCCAGAGTAGTAATCTACCACTTGTAGAAAATTCTTCTGCTTCCTAAATTCCATTTAAATAGACAAACTATCCACATGTCCCTGAGCTTGTTGATAGTACTCTTGGATTCACTGACAATGGCTGCTGAAGTCAGAAATGATCAACATATGCAGTAYGCTGCTCAAAGCAGCAGCAGCTGCTTCTGGCTTTCAAATTGTTTCCTGATCAGGAAACATGGATTGTGGATTATTTATCGGTTTTCACACTTTTTTTTCCCATTCTGTAGCAGAGATTAAGATGTTTTCTTTTCATATTTCAGTCAACTTGACTACCTTAGAACAATACTTTACCATGCATTATCACAGGGCTATGGGTTACCCACACAGGGGCATTGGTTGATCCAGAGGCACCAAGAAGATGTGGTAAATTGTCATCTTCAGTCTGTGATGCAATCTCATGCCTTATGATTCCCAGAGCTTGTGTATTGTCACAATGAGTCTCTTTTGTGGTACAAACCTTTCCACTAATGGCATAAAAGCTGAGACAATAAGACAGAATTCCTCTCAGAATTATCCAAAATCTCCAGTGCAATGTATCAAGGTACTTTGCAATATAGAGGTGGCACACATTGTGCAGAAGTGGACAGCATGACTCACTCGATGCTTTTCCCTTAGTCTGAAAGATTCATGCAGAGACCACGGTGCCATGGTTCTAGTGTGATGTCTGCACTTTGTTGCATTTCCCTTATGCTGGCCTGTCTGAGTTGGGTAGAAACTCGATACCTGAAATATTCTACTTGATATTGAAATCATGACATCCTTCTATGGAAGTACTTATGGAAGTGTGAGTATAGTAGGTCTGTGAAGGTACTTTACATGTGATGATGCCATTACCCTCTCTTAGGGTTTGTGGAACTGACAAGGGCTTTTAACTTGGCTTCTTAAGGCTCAGGACGTGATGGCACAAGGAWATTGTGGCATATGGTTTAAAAATGATTTCCATAGATTTTGAAGAAACAAATACATCTCTGTAGGACTTTAGTCTATTACTACTGCCTTTTTTTTAATGTATTATTGAAAACTTGTAACAAATTAACTGTTAGTTTCCAAATTCCAGCTCAGCATAAGGACTTCCTGATTCTGTTCAKTTGATGACACTTTTGCTGAATGCAGAATTGATGTTCTATCATCCTCTGCTAAGGATGAAGTGTAACTCCACAAAAAAACCATGTAAGCAAAAAGAGAATTGGATCATAATACATAAAGAGAACTAAAATTTTAAAATTGATAACCCTCCCTCCC
>NW_026623243.1:4449010-4469196 GCF_030028575.1 Malurus melanocephalus | reverse complement strand
TTTCTGGGCAGCATGGTATGAAAATACTACTTATATAAGGAATGTAAGTGCTAGTGAATAAAATCGGTTGTTTGCCTCAAGATTTCTTATTTGCATTAAGGTATACTAATGCTACATAAATCATTATTTCAGTTTCTCAGTTTTATTCATATAAATCCCAAAAGATTAGAGTAAAATTTCAGAGCTGTCCATTAAACAGCAGGAAACATATGGTTACAGAAATGTAGTTACATCTTGAAAAGTTTATTTATAAAAACACTGAAATTAAAATTACTCKATTGGATTTATTCCCATTTTTTTCACATATACTTTTACCTTGCTTAAAGTGCTTATACAGTAGAATAATTTTACTATGATGTCCTGAATGTTGTGAACAAAGTTGGCAGTCAAGAAAATTGCTATATAATAACTAAGTAGCTTCTGTCCATCCTGATTTATTCCTGAAACACGACAAAAACATCACAGATGCATGCTACATTGTACAGAGAGCATGCATATGCATTAAAGACACATACATTATACATTTTAGTGATGTAATTGTGAAATATGTTCTTTTTACATTCCTAATTATGGAGCAGAACAGATGGCAAAGACTTAGTTCAAAGTAATATATATCCATTAAAATAAACGATGTTGCCAACCATTCATCAGTGATAGAAGAGTTTACTACTTCCTTGGAATATAATTAGGCACTAGTCTGGGCTGCAAAAAATGTAATTATTTCAAAGTTTATTTTCTGTAGTCATTTACAGTCAAAATTAGTTTGAAAACTGTTTGAAAACTTGCATTATCAGGTGCAATGCATTTAAAATGGGTTTGTCATTTGACAGCATGAGGCATTTTGCAGGGAGTGTAACTCTGAGCGAGGGCTATGACTGACATTTATCTTGGCTCTGTGTGTGACTCATATTTACACCATTGTGAGYAATTGAAAACTAAACTCTTCCTTCTAGTAGCAGGTTGCAGGAAGGATGTGTACTGTGAGGAACTCTCAGAAGACTGAACAGTCTAGTCCCAAAGCAGTCCTGGGAAGGTCACTGCTGTACCTCAAGGAAGGGCAGAATCTGCAGTACTGGCAGGCTATCACATTTTGATAAGTGTTGTGGATATGCTGGGCTCCAAGTCTTCCAAATCTGTTCATGTAATATTGCAGACTCTGATCAACATTTGCTGTCCCTAGCAAAGTGCCTTGCAGCTGTGGTGCTGCTATTTCAGACAGTAACATGCATTTTTGGTGACATGCTGACAGGAATGCCGGCCTCCTTCYCCCTGTGGACACAATGCAGGATGGTCAGTGCCTCTGAAAAGTGATCCAGAAGCACTGAGAAAAGTATCAGTCATCTTTAAACTGACTCCATAAACGATCATGTTTTGGTAGTTCAGTCAAGACAGAAAAGAAATTTTATTCCTTAATTTCTCAACAATAGGTGCTGCAACAGATATTAAAATTTAATTGGAGTTCTATACAGCTCAGTGTTTWCTTAAAGTACCAAGTATCAAGGGTCTTACCTGGCTCTTCAACAGGACCAAAAGCCTAGAAGGAAGCCCCTAGCTCTGAGGCTACAGCCACACTAGTAAATGAAACAGTCTCAGGGAATTTTCCCAGGCTTTAGAACTTAAATTTTCTACATCATTAAATTGCTAGTGTAGTCCTCAGCATGATTTTTGGCTTGAACTAAATAGAATTTCCCTAAGCAATTCCTGGGCACAGGACAGAATTGTGCATGGGCCAGTCAGACTGTTGGCAGCAGGCAGTTTTCATACAGCCATCTTCTTGTGGGGGCTGGGAGAGCTTCTTGACCTCTTGGCCAGGATCTGCCAGCTGCTTTCAGTGCCAGAGAAAGGTTTCTGTATATTTATTTTCCTTGTACAGACAGATAAGTTAGATTAGTTAGCCTTAGTTAGCAAATTGCAGACAATAAACAAAAAACCAACCAACCAACCAACCAAATAAACAAAAAACCCCAAAAAACTAAACCAAACCAAAAAAAAAAAACCCCAAAAAAATGAAAAGAAAAGAAAATGAAAAGAAGACAATTTAAGCTTTAGATAAATCAGAAGAGAATTTGTTGACATGTGTAGTAGATGATGCTCTATGAGAGCTTCCATCAGAAGCTCCATCCAGGTGCAGCRCAGCAACACACTCATTCCACTGTCTCCAAATTCACACAATAATGAGCTCGTACAAGTTCATGGTGAAACTGCCAATGGGCCTGGTGCCTTAAGCACAGGTTGTAGTTTGCATTCAGACCCTGTGTATTTGGTATAAACAGTCTTCACTTAAACACACGTCTGAAATAATCTGTAGATGACAATTATTTTTTCCAAGTTGGCTACCTGCGTGCATGATGAACAGACTTGAATGCAARACTGTCTATGACATGATTATAAACAAATCCTTCTGCATTTAAAACACAACCTGAGTATAAATATAATTTTCTGTATTCTGGCAATGAATTAGACAGTGTACAATATTAACTTCCTGAACTTTGAATAATTRGTGCTTTGTAGAATGATTGCTAGGATATTTTTTTGGGTTATGGGATTCTTTTCACCCCGTGGTGATATTTGTTCTTCCYTAACAATATGACCACCTTGTTTTACAAAAAGTTGATTGCAGGAATCATCAATCTTCTGTCCAAGTGGAACTAACTACCAAAAGAAATYAAAACTCTTTCTGCTACTTCCATGTTAGAGTAAATACTCCACTGACTGTAACTGGGGAAAGTTTTGCCATTAATTTCAGTGCTTGAACAATGAGACCTTAAGTAAAAAACAAGAATAATATCCATGGGTTTTATTTGTCAATTTCCTGTTAATTATAGACAAGATGGGTCATAGACGTGGGCAAAGTCAATGGGTTTAATGTGAGAGTCATTACGATACAACTGAGGGCAATGAAATGCAATCTGATGCAATATGAAATACAATGCAGCACAACACAATACAAAACTCACGTAAATTTTTATCTGATCACTCTGCTGACATTACTGAATTGGTGGGGGTGTTTTCTATGCCATCTTGGGTGTTCCTCTTCATTCAAAATGGCTTGAGGAATGTTTAAAAAACCTCACTGAAAAGATTTTCCTAACACAGAAAATTTAATGTCACTAGAATATCATGTCTCCCAAATCTGCATGTTAATCTTACATGTGMAAAACTGAGTTAAACAGATTTTAAAAATCTCTTTCTTCCCACTCTCAGTCTCTGCAGACATCTCCTGGAGAAGAGTCTGACTTTTCTGTAGGCTTGTGGTCCTTGTTCTGCAGGCACCTAATTGAGGTATTTATAATTTCTTGTGTGAGACATACATCCTTTTTTAATTTACCATCCCRGTTTGGAGCAGAAAACTTAATATGCCTTCCAGCAAAACTGTCTGGTTTTTGTACATTTCATCTTTCTGGATAGTTTGGCATTGGAGAAGTCTTGACAGATTGGTATAGTGGAGAGCTTGTGTGGATCCAGAGCTGCAGTTGAAGGAGAAAGAATTTATTCCCACAAAAAAATAAGCCCTGTTCCCACAAAAATTGCTGTGGGAACAAAAAACCCRAGGAGTTCAGCAAGAGGATTGTTATGACAGAGTCCTCCTTTGTCTTTCCTTCCATTTTTATTCAGGGAGGATGTTAGAACAAAATCAAATATGGATCATGCACCCCTGTGATGTGGTATATCCAGAAAATCTCTTTACCTGCTCTCTTTAATACTTTATGAATATAGATATATCTATGTCACAAACCCCACAGCCACTGATTATGCTTCACGTCTGGAACAGTTACTGGTTTTGATTAAATGCATCTGTTCATTTTGTCTTTTCCTTTAGTACTTTACACACTCAGGAAAGCCAAAGAATTCTGGCTACTTTGGCTACTCTCTCCTCAGAGGAGTGTGCTCACTGAAAGGCAGATTTATCATACATTAGAGCAAAAGTGCATTGGAAATGRAAAGAGGAAATTTATAGTAGTGCCTGCACCAGAACAATCACTGTTTTGAGCAGTACTTTCTCAGAAAAACCCTTTGGAAGAAGACTTGCAGAAATGGTAGACAAAGTGTTTCAAAATATTCATTTTTTTTTTCTCTGTTCTGTGTTATCTGGTGCATSTCACAAACCATTAACATTGCTCCTGCCCTGTGTGCATGGATTCTCAATGACTATTGAGATTCTAACTGAAAKTAGTTACAGCTTGTATTGATTTTAATAGCAGAAGAGCACATTTACTAATGAACAGGAGAACACTGTCCTGCAACTCATTGCTCAGATCCTACTCGGAAGTACAAGATAAGAAAATTCTAGGTTAATTTTGATATTTGTTTACATTCAGACTGAGCAATTCAAACTGACCTGCAAGACAGAGATAGCAGATGGTTCAGTAAAAGACCACAGTGAGTTTTGCGTCTTGGCTGTAAGACAAATATTCAAGGTGATGCCACTACAGAGTTTTTCAACTCTGATATGAGTTGGTAGGGTTTTTTCAGAAAAAGAGCTCCTATGTGACCAGAATCTCATCATAACTACACTTGACAAGTAAGACATGTTTCAGATGTGTCTCCTCAGAAAAAAAAAAGGGTATTTCCTGAATGCCATATTTTTTAGCCCCAAATCTTGTCCTTGGGAGAAGTGAGATTTATACCAAGATTTCCTTCTTCCCCAGAGAAGCTCTGCTTTTTAGAATCTGTGTTGAACAAGTTCTGAAAATAAATGATCTGTCTAGCTTAATGAGCTCACGTGGCTGTTTCCAATGTACCCWTATGTGGAAAGAGGGTTTGATTTCCTTGAACTGTCACTGCTGCATCTTCTTGAACATTATATTAACTTGCTGACAGGAAATACTATGAGATGATTGTTTATCTATTCTGACATTGACAGAGCAAATAATTAGTCAAATAATCTGAAGTCTTAAACCTGGAACTGTACATTTCATAGCGTAAGGGAAAGCTTCATTTCTGCTGCTTGTGAYGGTATTGAGTTTTGGTTTTTTGGTATAAACCTTTGTGATCTCATCACGTCACAAAATAGTTGAGGTTGGCAGGCAATGTTGTCCAAGCCCCTGCTGAGGTAGGGTCAMTTAGGGTCAGTGCCCAGGTCTCTGTCTATGTCCAGAGAGCTTTTGAGTGTTGAGTATCTGCAGGGATGGAGGATCCACATTCTCACTGGGCAACTTGTGACATACAGTAACAGCTGTGAGTAACATGTACCGAGTATTAAAATAATTACTGCCTCCTAATTTATGGGCAAATGAGGTGAGGAGTACATGGCAGGATGCTGTCAGACAAGCCAAAGGACCAGCAAGCCAGACATTGGTACAAAGAGCCCTAACAAACCAACTGGCCATATCTCAGTTGTACATGGGTATTATTTAGATTTTTAGCCCTGTGACACTTTGATATTTAGGAGTTCTTCTTGATTTAGTAGTAGTTTATCATTGACCGGTTTTCTTTCCGCTTCTTTCTCTCAGGCATGGATTTTGAAGGATATCTCTTAATGTTCTGAAAATTTCTACCTGTTCTTTGTGTTTATCATTCCCATGTTTGGTGAGTGAAAAGACCACTTTCGTTTATTCATCTTATTGGTATGGTCTGATATTTTCAGCATGTTGTCATTTCAGAGAGGTGGTTTGCTTGCCTCTGTTAAGAGAATGGAGCTGTTGAGCCAATGTTTGCTACCAACCATAAAAGAAACTAGATTGCATGTTTTGTCCTCTTTGGTTTTGCAATAAAGGGTACAACTGATATTTTGTTTAAAACCATATGGTTTTTCATCAATATTGATCACAGAAGCTCTTCCTACAGTTTTGGGGTTTTTAAAATTATTATATAATCAAACAGGTTCCTAGTGCTGCAAGGAAAAGTTTTATTTTCTTTTTTATAGATTTGTCTTTGTTTAGTATAGTATCCAATTTTAGAAGTATTTACATCTATTTTCAACATTCTCTCTAATCATTTAGACCAAATCAAACATGGAACAAATGAAATTCTTATTGAAATTGATGAGAATTTTAGACCTAATTTTAGAAATCCCTTTTAAATTAGTCTAAAATGGTAATGCTTTTCTCCATATTTCTAAGAACTGGCCATATATATGGAGGAATCTAAGTACCCTTGGAATTAAACTCATTCCTTGTGTAGCTGAGTTCAATCATGCAGAATGAACTATGGCATGCATTGAAARCAGAGGTATTAAAATTCTCAAAAAGTGTCATTCTAGAGATAAACAAGCAAAGGTCAAAAAAACAAAAAAAAACCCAGCCAAATTTTTTTTTCCACATGAAAATAAGTTAAATATTTTAAAAATCAGGGAAGAAAATCTATATGTTTGGTGTAAAAACCTCTCAAATAGCAGAATAAAAACCCAAACATGATGTTTGTCTCTCAGTCTGTTTCATACCTAGCTGCAGATGCCTTTGGCTGCTGGTCCTGTCAGACTTTGTGCTGACTCGGTGTCTACAGCAGGAATACTCACAGGCAGCACCATACCAGCAGTCTGAAATTTCTTACAGGCACCCATAAAAATTAATGCCTATTCTCAGGTGCAGCTTTCTTTATTATGGGAAGACTGTAACATGAAAGGTTATGGATAAATTTGCTCCTGTTWTGTAGACTTTCACTCTGTGGACTTGTGCACTAATTAAGAAGCAAGTTTGAAGATTGGAAGAAAGTTTGACAGTGATAAGGACACACTTCACATGAAACRCATGGTCCAACTCAGAGGATGCCAGTATTCAGCTTAATCTGGCATGAATAGGGATCAAGATATCTCTTAGTGTGTAGTTTATTTAGCTAGGAATCAACAAAGCTTAATTCTAACAGGTTCTTAAGAGCTTCTCAATCTGTTTAAAAAACACAACGGCCACACTAAAGTGCCATGAGCAATCTTAAATATCCAATGCCTAATCCAGAGCCTACTGATTTTAGTGGAAAGATATTCTCTGTCAGTGGGTTTGTAAACAGTTCCTTGAAATAATTATTCCAGATCTGACTATTTTATTCCCTCTGTTGTATGGTCAGGCCAGATTTTGTATTCTTCTATGTCTGACAGTGTTACAATGTTGTTAGACAATCTGCTCATGTGCTTCTGGTGCTTAGCAAAGGGGAGAAAAAGRGGCAAATTCAGTCTTGATATAAAGAGATCAGAGAGATGAGGGAAGGTGGAGATCAGAACAGCTGTGTGAAAAGGAAGYTCATGTCATATCAGATGGTGCTGGGGGGGTGATGGCTGAAGAATTTCCATGCCTCTTAGTGAACATATATTAAATGAGAAACATTGACTTTAAATATGCCTCATGAGGGGGATGAAGGGTCAGGGCTCTCAGGACTAATATACTTCGGATGGACATAATTGATTGTACTTTGACTGTAGCTTGGGCTTAAAGGCTAAGTTTGCACTGTCCTTGAACTGGTCCCATGGGGTGARTAGTCCCACAGATTTCCCCAAGTGTGATATGATCTCAAAATCTGGCTGTGCATATCAGTCTTTGTCAATCCCAYGTGTCTGAAAATGTGGAAGTGCTTCCAGGGGAGTCATTGGCTGTCCTGTCTGCACGGCTTGATGGCATGGCATCGATTGGTCCTACAAAATGTGAAAGGGAGGTGACCAGCCCAGAACTGTGGGAAAAAAGTTTCCCCTTTAATGTCCCACATGCTTTAAATCCAGTCCAAAGAATATACMTGACCAAAATAGGACAGATGGGATGAAAATGATCGAGTCTTAAATCAGCTATTAAAGCATAGAACTATACTTGAAACACCTGTGGTGTAGTGAGTCGAGCCTGTCTCACATCCCACCATTCCTGCCTTCATGAACAGGAGGGTGAATCTGTACAAGGTGCTGGAGATCATCAGTGCCTTGTCCCTCTCTCTTGAAGGTCTGGGTTTCTCTGACTGCACCAATTCTGCAAGCAGGGGCTTAGCTGTACCTCATCTGAGCAACACAAAGCTCTGAGGAGAATGTTTAGAATGGTGCTTGGACAAACTGTGAATCATTAATCAGATTTTGAAAAMTAGGTTATAAGGTTTGCAATAAATTAAACAAATTTATTAATAAATAGTAATTTTAAATACAGATGGGACATAATTAAAAAAAATCTAGCAAAGGACCATGGAGATGATGAAAGAAAAGCTGTAATTTAGCCTGGAGACAGCTCAGGGGAGATTTCTATGTAAAGGGTAAAGGTAAAGAAGATGGAGACAGACTCCTTTCAGTGGAATCTGGTGACAGAAGGAGAGACAATGGGACAAACTGAAACACAAGAGGCTCTGTCTGAACATCAGGAAACARTTTTTCACTCTGAAAGTAGCTGAGCACTTGGACAAGCTACCCAGAGAGGTTGTGGAGTCTCTGTCCATGGAGAAGTTCAAGAGATATCTGAATGTTGTCTTGGGGCAGCTCTAGGGTTTAGGTGACCCTACTTGAGCAGGGAAGTTGGACATGATGGCCTCCAGAAAACTCTTCCTACCTCAACCACTTTGTGATTCAGCGATTCTGAATACATGGGAATGATTATGCTCATACACTGCAAATTCACTGTGGAAACAGAGAAGTGTGAGTGCATAGTCTTTTCCTCCAGAAYATTCTCCTTTAAATGCAGGAGCAAAAATAAAAGATAAGATAACATTATTTAACAATGGTGCTTCCAAAATTCAAGTATTAATTTCCAGTGGAATCAGAAAGGCAGAACTAAACTCATTATAAATGAATCAACTCTGTTTCATTGTTCTACATCTATATTCATGTCTTTGGAAGAATGTATTTTCAYTGTTGTTCACTCTTTCATTGTTTCATTTATCTCATCTCTTCCTATCCCATTTGGAAGTATAGTAAGAACATTGGATTACTCTGTAAAATTGATTAGTTGACAATAGGGATAAAGCTTCTCTTTTATTTTCTCATGGTGCGTTTCTAAATTTTCATGAGCCTTGTCAGTGGATTTTTTTTTTTTTTTTTTTTTTTTTTTTAATTACGTTTCTCAGGAAAATGTTATACTAAAATGACTAAATTCCACAAGACAGTAAACTGAATGATTGAGCTGAATGAACAAAAGCAAATTATATAGTAGGTTAACGACACTCCCAAAAACTTGGGTGAAAAGCTAAAGCAGGAGTGGAATACTAATCAGAGCTGCCTCTAACCAGCAATTACATATGCTTGTGAAAAATACTACTTTCACGTTACATTAAATCTTTTTTTTTTCAGTAGCAGCAGCATAATCCATGATTTCTTAATGTTTAATTCTTATGAAGCAAGAGAAATATTTGATCCATAATAAGCCATTATTGAGCAAGGAGGARCTAAACACAGAACGTGTTTCATGCAGCAGGCACTGCTGTATCTAAGAGGCTCAGGGTGTGGCTGTGTACAGCAATTTGGGGCAATTTGGTATTTCCCTTCATGTCAATAGTGTGCTGCTTGTTTCCAGCGGTGTCAGTGCTGCAGAAACCACCATAACATCTTGCAGTAACTGCTGCCCTTGTTGGCAGYGGCAGCAGAGCACACGAAGGGAGCCAATGTGCAGATAATTACCCTGGCTCCACTGAGGTTGGGGCTATGAAATGTTTGTGGGGTAAAGTCTGTTGGAGCTGACTGGGCTTTAGCTGACATAAAGATTTCATACAGAAGACTTCTACCACTAGAGTTATCTTTCTGACCCCTTTCAAGAAATCTAAAGTAATCCATTTATTTTTCAACTGTGCTCTGGTTACAGATATTACAGTGCTGGCGTTCTTCTAGAGGCTGTGGGTGTTCTTGTTCAAAGGTGTGACTACTGCAAAGACATCTGGGAGACAACAAAGTATTCTCACTCATTAATAGTACAACAAATTTCTGAAAAGAAACAAAGAAAACACCATTTCACAGCTTTTGCTTAACAGAGCCCCAGAAACTCCTGTGCCAGTCATGGCATGCACGTGGAACATGAGACAGTATTTCTCTTGATACATAAGTCAGACAAAAAATGTTGGGGCGCAAATAAGGAAATTAAGTCAACTGCTGAGGGTCACCCAGAGTATTCACTGAAGAGCTGAGAAGAAAGCATGAGTCTACTTRTACTACTTCAGTCTCATATCCATGAGATCATGGGATTTTCATGCATATCCCACAATTGTATCATGTCAATGCACTGCATATACTTTCTATGTCAATTATTATTTGTAACATATTGCATCTGTGTCATGGTTGATCAACACAGAACAACAATATTATCAGGTTACTGATTYGGTCCAAAATCCACCAAAATGAGTGTATCTCAAAAAATTTTGGATGGAACTTATGATAAATGAAAAAGGACAGGCATGGCAAATCTGTATGCCATTTGCAAGCTGAAAAAAAAAAAATAGCAGTAAGACCAAGGTAAGAGCAATGATCAGTCCTTAAAATATTTTTTTTTTTGTGGAACGTTTGTGAAGTCTCCAACATCTTTGCCTTAGCAGATAAGCATCTAATGCCCAAAGGTATGGAATCCTAAGGAACTGGTGAAGACTGGACTCCTCACTTCACAGAAGATAAATTTCTGAGGACCTCGTACAAAAACCTTGGGATCCAAGCCTAGATTTTTTAAGGCTTGATGCTTTTCAAGTTGCTCTGGTTTGCCAGCTKAGTTTTGCCTCCTGAGAACCATCCAAGCTATGAGTAAGAAGACGGGTGAGTGAGCAGAGACTAGGCAAGAAATCTGTTAAAGGTTTTGATTTCGCTGAAATGGCAGCTTCTGAGGAAAGAAAGTTGCACAGGAAAATTTGTGATCAATTTGGTTATGTATTTCCTATAATAATGCAAAATGCATAGACTCCATTTTTATATCACTACATGCCTAAAGGCCAATCTCTCCATRCATGTGTGTACACATTCTGGAGGGTAGATACACACCATTTGTTTTTAAAAAACAGTGTAAAGCTTCTCTAACAGCATCAGGGCTCAAAGAGTGAGGGGGCTGGGATGTGATCAGGCCCTGTACTACTTCACATCTCTAGGCCAATCCAGGAAGATATTTTTTGCTGATTATTTGTTATTAACATGATCTGTACACCACCAATTATTCTGAAAATATGCATGGACCTTCATTAAAGAGTTGATGACTTTATGAAACCTATTTATACAGAAATAATATTCTTAGAAATGGAAACTGTCAGTGTTGGTTCCTTTTTTGATTTATATGAGTAATATCATACATGATTATTGTAATAAGTTAAGTTAATGGAAAATGTCTACAATTTATAAGTGCACTTCTAACTAGTTCCATCTGAAAGAGATAAATATGTCAAGAAATTATACTAATTCTCTTCCTTAAATATGAGAAGATGTAAAGATATGATTTAATGTGTCACACTTGCAATCAGAAAAAAGCCCTACAATCAGGAATCTGTAATAAATATTTACATCATGTTTTTTARAGACAGTGAGAGTGCAAACATATTTGAAGCAGACTAAACATGTCTGGAATAAATTCTAAAAATAATTTCCTCTGAAGATAGGTTAATTCTTGCTTTTTAAGGCAGGGCTACTGCTGACAGTGTCTTTCCCGGCTGTGAGCTTCCAAAGCAGAGTTTTTAGATAAGCAAGTGGTTTACTGTAACAGGCACATATCAGAACGCTGAGCAGGCATAAGAGTAAAGCCCAGATGTGGGTTATCCATCTTAGTGACAGTGCTCTGGATTATGTAGTGCAAGTCACAGAATGAATCTGTGGTGAGAGGTGTCATGCTACATCCAGGTTTGGGCTGTTGTTAGGGGTCAGAAACATCTGAGATGTCACAGAGCCACACTCACAMAAGAGGCTGTACAATGTGACTGCTTTGTGTCACTGCTGAAAGCAGGGGAGGCAGGGAACACCAGCAGGGTCCCTCTCTGCCTTGTGAGAGAGCTCCAGAGAGAGGAAGGGGAAATGTGGAAACCTTGTCACCGTGCTCCTGTGGTGGGAGTCCAGCAGTGCCTGAGGGACTTATGGCTCATGTGTGCCACAGGAGGTGTGACTGGACAGTTTGCTTAGGGCCCATATTACTGATTTAATCAATCAGWAAGGCACTTTCCCAAGATAATATTTCAATTTTGACAAAAAATTATGGCTGGTAAACTCCTGAAAGTGTCATATTTTCTGGTCATATTCAAAATCTTATATCTGATGCCTGCATATGACACAGAAAAGAATTTGTGTTTGCTCCTGTTCAAATCTTTTGTCTCCTGCATAACATGTAGTTATGTGAACTTCTCCATGTTCAGTGATTTTGATCTCATCTGGCATGGAGARYAGGTTGGAAGCTTTCCCTGACATTAAATGTCTGGGCTGTCCTTGTTAGCAGGTGCGCTGCTCATTTTTGCAGTAATTGCCTTGCAGTAGACCTTCCTGAGATAAGGCAGCTTTTCTGCTGCGGAGACTCAGATTCCCATCTTTGTTTGGGTTTCGCTCCTCTTTGCAATGCTTGTGTGAGTGAGGCCGATCCTGAGTAAGGCTGGAAAAAGTGGAGCATTGTCAGCAAGTTTTCAGTTATTAATTTAATGGTTTCTGTCATAAGTTCATGGCAGCTGAAGCAGGAGAATGAATCCATAGTGCAGAAACCTGGGCAAATCAAGGGGTTCACTCTGAAAATGTTTGTGAATTTGAGCAAYACAAAAAGAGTAGATTCATCCTTTAGAGAAGTGATGGGGAACAAGGATTMAGATGGATTCATTCCAGTGAATCGATGGTGCTTCCAGAGGGGCGTGGGAAGAGCATAGTTTGGGAGACACATGAAAGGAAATGGAAATCTTGGTCTTCAATAGCAAACGTACAGGGGTCTTCAGTGGTCTCTGTCCAAGGCCTTGCAGGCAGCAGGGAGAAGCATGGATGCTGCTGCAGAGATGCTCTGTGTTGCAGCAGAGCTCTAAAATGTGTCCTCTGGTTTGGATCCCACAGATAACGTTGAAGGAAATGAGGTTTTTGGTCTCATGGGATATGAGAGATGTGAGGTAAAAGAGAAGTTTTTTCTACCTTGCTTCTTAACTGATGAGTGCGTGCCTTTAAAGTGAGACATTAAAAGATAGGGGRAAATTACTAAAATAGCTAATAATTTGTGCTAAGATGTGATGCATTTATAAGAAAATTTTCCACCCCTATAATTTTTCTAGATTTGTGTGAGCAACAAATACTGAGCCAAATTTCAAAAATCAGATAAAATATCAAAATTGAGTGTTTGAGAATTTTTAAACTCTAGGAAGCAATATGTTTTGAAAAATATCTTGTCTTCAACAAGAAAATATACCACAGGGACCTCAAATATACATTTTTATTAACTATATAAATATACAAACAAGCAATGAAACACTGAACTGTTTTCCTGTGATTTTTTTTTAAATTAAAAGAAGAACTTAGTAAAGATGAATTTAGCAATTATTTTGGAAACCAAATGGAAATATGTTTCCACAGAAAACTGTTCATACATTTTTTCCTTATTTATATTTATATGAGATCATAATATAGTAAGCATTTTTAATTTTTTTGAGATTGCAGTAMAACATTTGTTTTTATTATTACTGGCTATAACTGTGATGCATTTTCTTCTACTAGGTTAACTCAATTTTATTTTTCATATTTAAGAACACTGATTTAAAATTAATTTTTTTATAAAAACTTTAAAAATTATCTTCTGTCAACTTTGTTCAAAGACAAATAGAATTTTCTTTGTCTTCTTTATATTTGTAGCTTTTTGCACTACTGTTTTTAATTTGTAATGAGTAATATTTGTGCAGAGACATTTTGTTATGAAGACAGCTGAGCTCTGCCAAACATTATCCTACTCGCTCAAACTAGAATTACAAGAAAACATTCCAGACTATGCCCTCTTGAGTGGCCATTTGTTCCAAATGGAGATAAAATAACTTCTTTCTAGAGGATGTTGCATAACTCAGACTATTTCTCTACTAGGTCTTTGGGTTTTGTTTTAAAATGAGAAGAATTATTGTACGCTTTCCTTCCAAAGTTTATTTTTTTCTTTGGAAATGCAATAAAATTCTGAAAAAAAAAGGTAAATGCTAATCAGTCATTGGAGAATCAGTTGGTAAATACAAGATATTCAGATGATGCATGGAAGGCACTGTTCATCCATCATCTTTTCTTAGCACCCCAATCTTGAATTCCTCATTGAAGATAATGGGAATTTTGTCTTGATTGAGGAATATAGGAATATGACAGCATTTACATAACAGAGATAATCAAAAGTCCAAGCTACACAGATAATTCATTTAATACAAAGGCACTCTTGCTGTTCTGTTTAAAATTTATTTATTTTTACTGTCTCTAATGGAACTGACAGTGACAATATAGTGCTGGGTTTCATAATTGCAGTGTGGAAGGCCAATTAAAAGCTATCAATACTTTGACACTGGACACAGATCTGTAACAAAAACAATATATTTCCAGACTATTCATAATTTCTATGTATCAGACAATRCATAAATATATCTTTTTCTCAAAAAGCTGGTCTGCTTGCAGCTGATTTTCTGTAAAAGACCACCGTTGAGAAAATTCAGGGCTTTCTGTTGTGCAGAACTGACTGGTTTATAGTAGCAGAAGACTGGATTAACCAATATTGCATGACTCTTCTCTCAGGAGACCAGCGTCCCACTGATCTTGTTATGGTGCCGACACAGTGGTCAGTTGAAAGGATCTGCAGAGAGAGCCCAAACTCTTTGAAAAGTCCCTAATTACAAAGAAGCAATTGCAACAGCAAAAGTTACATACCTTTGAAATTGCTCAATTAACAGAATTGTCATCACAACTAAATGCAGTATTTTTAACTTTGATCTTGAAGTCTTACTACTGAAGCAGCTTTAAGCTTGTGGTGCTTTACCCAGAAATGTCTGCTCAATAAATGTCAACACTTCTTGTGATACTGACCACTGGAAACGGGAAAAGAAAAAAGAAAAAAAAAGTTTCCACAAAATAATTCAATCTTCAGAATTAATGTTGTGCTAAACTTGTTCCCACTCATATTCAGTTTTTGAGATCCCTTCAAATGACTTTTGATCAGTGGTAGAAGTTAATGGAAAGTAGAATAGAGGATTGCYTCACTGTTTATGGAGACTTTCTGTAAAGGTTTTAGAAGTACTGTCATGTCAAGSCAATTGGAAACAATTACTTATCAAATCTGGAAACAAAGCCCGATAACTTTCCTTGTCTATAGTTAAAAGGTGTATTTACAATCTGCCTGTAGAATAAATCAATTTCATCAGATTGAACAGCCTGACATTTGAAAAAAAATCAGAACTTAGTTTCAAATGTGCCCAGCCACAAAAGTGTGCTGTGATGGAGTTACTTATCCCTTCCCGTGGCAGCCCTCACTCACAGTGCTGTGCTTTATGGCCGTGGCTACAACAGTGTTGATAACTTGTTGATAACTTGTTGATCCAAGGGCTGGGGATAGGCAGGAGGCTGAGAAGGGACACAGGGACAGAGACAGTGACCTGAACTGACCCAGGGCATATTCCATACCATGTGGCATCATATCAGCAATAAAACCCAAGAGAAAGGAGAAGGAGTGGAGGGACATGTGTCTTTCATTGAGGCGTTTGTCATCTGAAGCCACCACTATGTGCACTGCGACACTGCCACCCACAAAGGAGCTGGACATGGCTGCTGACCAGAGTAGAGAATKAACCTCTTTKCTTTTCTCTTCTTCCACTTGGTCTYTGCTTTTCTATATTAAGCTGCCTTTATTTCAGCCCATGAGTTTTTTGTCCTTTATTTTCTCTCCCTGTCCTGCTGAGGAGGGGGACTGAGAGAGTGGCTTAGTGGCACCTGACAGACATCAACTCCCCATGAAAGGACAACACATTTTTACAATGAATTATAAATTGCTATTCTAAGCTTTAGCCCAGTCATCATAAATAGCATGGGGCTTCATCTTCTTCAACTCTTAAAGAGATATGACCTCATCTGGAGTTTCCTGTTGAAAAAAAAATCTCTGGAGTGTGTAACTTGGAGAGAAGCAAAGTCGGTTCAAGTTTTTGAAGAATAAAAGCCAATAGCCAGAAGACAGGAGAGTCTGCAATGAAGATCAGGCAGCCCTGGATATCAGAACTGGGRATTCTGAAAGGATGAAGAACTCAGAGCAGGCAGCCAGGAGAAATGGCCGTTTAAGGACAGGACACACCCAGTCGTGCTGCAGGGTAGAGTTATTTCCAGTGTACTCTACAGGAACTTTTATCAAACAGAGCAGACCAAGGGAATGCACGGTGTCATGAAACTGAGCAGGCTGGTGGTAGGAAAAGGGTGGGATGGCCCTTTTCACTCACAGCATTGTATCTTGCTGTCTTAATCAGATCCTGAAACTGGACTGTAAGAGAAATTTCCCTCAGGACATAGACATGCTGTGGTTGAGAAAATACAGCCTATCAGTATTTAAATGGTCTGGAAGAGCACACATATCTTCTGCTGGGCTGAGACCAGTACTGTCATCTTAAAATTGTATATTGCATTTACTCCAGTTGAGTTGTGTTAGCTGAAACACATAAAATACTATCCCTTGCTTTTTGACTGAATCGGTATGTTCAATAGAGACAAACCTGGTGGCTGTGTACAGAATTTTGATTATATTCCCCAGGGAAAAAAATAAATGAGTTAGGTTAGATGTCTTTGTGTAAAGTAATATGAAGTTGAATTAATCTATGAATCAGATTCATACAGGGTTAACTACGCAGAGCACCCATTCAGATTATTTGGCAGCAGATTTATGTAGACAGAATGCCCTCAGATAAAAATTTACTCTAATTAAGAGTCTGAATATATGAAGATGTATATTTATGTTTAGAACTAAATTATATAAATTTYGACACATGAGCCTTATATAATCATAGTCTTTTGGTAAGTATAATGGCATGATTAAGCATATAATTACAAATAAATCTCATTTCTAAGTATTTTTATTAAATGAATTATGGCATTAAAAAAAGAAGTTTTAATGGCAGTGAGTTGTATTTTAGATGATTACCTGTTAACCACAGTACTGATCTACTTCACAGACCTCTTTGCTTTGCTCTTTAGACAAAGGCAAGTTACTCCTGCATGTGCCTCTTTCTTTCTTGCTGTTTTTGGTGTGCCTTGTTTGTAGACTTATCAGTACAGACGTTATTTTACCATGGTGCGTACATAACAATTTTGCAGATTGGAGCCTGGCTTTTAGTTGGGAAATCTAGACATGAATAAATAACGTTAATGCTATGCAGTTGCCTGACTACATTGTTTTTCATGGGTTGAAGGATAACAGCTCATCAGGAGTCCCACAGCTTTTTTTTCTTGTGAAACACAGACTGGGCACACAAGTAAGATGTGTGGAGAGCTGGTGCAGGTGTTTGCAGCTACCTAGCAACCCCATACCAGCCCAGATCATCTATGGCTCATTGGCTGTGACTYAGGAATGGGAGGAGCACAAGGATTGCTCAGGATTCTCATGAAAGATGTGTCCTGTTACGTACTAGTTTCTTAATTCCCTCGGTAGTAGGCAGTATACATATAGGTGGAAGAGATGCTTGATGGAAAAATCAAAGTTTCTAAGCTCTCTGCAAGAAACTTTCAGTGAACTGGACTGAAAAATGAAAGCACTAGGTCAATGAGAAGAGGAAGAAATGTTAGTATACTTGTAAACCAGTTTTTGCCCATTTAGTAGAATATCAGCTGCTATGCACAAGTAATGCATGAAACAGAAACAATGGTAGTTTCTTATCCTAAAATAATACATCATTATGAAAGCAAAAAAAAAATAAATAATGACAATAGCATAAATATATATATATAAAAATTATACATAAATGTGTAATAGCTCCCATTTCTTCAGAAAAAACTTACATTATCTGTAAAAATGTGTGCTTTATGTGCTTTCAAAACTTTTCACTACAGAAAGCTTGATTAATTACTTCCAGGGAAGAATATAATTGCCTTTTCTGCTCTCCTACAAAACATGTGAGTAATTTTACAKGAATTTATGTTTTATACAGAATGCCTTTTGCTACCAAGATATTTCTTCCCACAGCAAGACTGGAAAGAAAGTTAACAGGCATAAAAATCAGAGGTAGAAAAGCAGTTGCTTTTTCCTGCCATTGAACTGGCTGCTCTCCATGGCAGAACATATTGTGCTTTCTGCAGAATGCTTCTAAGGGCTCAATACATTGATCTATTACTAGGACTGGCATAAAAGTGCCAGTGATTCAGTTCCTAAAATGCCCACACAGCATGGGTTGATCTTCCTGTTTCCTTTCCTGATATTATTTCTATTAACCTTTGTCAAATTTATCCTATAAACCCTAAATAACATATATTACACCCAGTATATTCAGTCTGCCACTATGTCTCTATTACAACATTTCTGGGCAAGATTAAGTTTTTTTAATTTTTTTTTTAGAAAATTAGCATCCAATTTTATTGTTCTCTTTTGAATATTCTCTCCTTTGAAAA
Source organism: Malurus melanocephalus (assembly GCF_030028575.1). Taxonomy (NCBI): domain Eukaryota; kingdom Metazoa; phylum Chordata; class Aves; order Passeriformes; family Maluridae; genus Malurus; species Malurus melanocephalus. The sequence goes on along the minus strand of NW_026623243.1, from coordinate 4,450,790 downwards.
AAAATTTCTGTTAATGTGGATGTAAGAATAAGCTACCTGAATTTCTCTTTTAATTATAGCTGAACAAGAGAGAAATTTTGTGCTTTTCTGACTCTGTGATGTGTACKTGCATAGGTGCATCTCAGAATACCATTTCTAGTAGATTATAGCTCCAGCTGCTATAAAACATAAATAACTGGACAATCCTTGACTAGGCAATTGATTAGTGAATCAATATTTGACCTTCTCGAAACTTCAAGGTAAGAGAAGGGGGGAAACTGTATGAAAACCCCCCATGCAATATGTTTTAAGTCCTTTTTTCCATAAGCTGTTTTTTAGACTGAGTGTTTCTTGACCTTTGCCTGTCATGCTGATAGTAATTAGTGATTCAATGCCCTGACCATTTTATTTAGGACTTRTAGCAAGAGCTGAAGCCACTGTACATTCCAACTTGCAAAGCAGAGATATCAACTAGCTATATGTCATTGGACCTCTTCTGGTTATGTCMATGTCCTGATGGTCCCTTTGAAGGCTTTTCCACTCATCCATGGCCACTGCAAATGTGTCTTCCTTTTTCCTTTTCAGCCACAGAACAAAAGCCTCCTCCATCCTCAGTATAAGGAATAACAATCAGAGCTCAAAAAACTGAGGAGACTCAAGTGCTTAGGATCTTTTATATATTGCAAGCAGAAAATGTAGTTGCCCTCTTGGGTTGTCAAAATGAGGTCCCGTGGTAATGTAATTGCATTTATATCATTTTATGGCAGTGGCTGCTGAACGGAGCATTTTTCTCCTGCCATCTTCCTTGATACAAGGAGAAGCATACTCTTAATGCAGATTTCTTTGATATACTGCACTATCTCACAAATGTCCACAGGAATTTAAATGTTCAGCAGTAAAACTRTTTTCTCAATTCTGAACCCTTATATGAAACCTAACCTTCATTASTCCCCCAAACCCTGCAAATCCTAATAAATATCAAAACCAAAAAGCAGGYAAGCACTTTTAATTGGAGGGTAGATAGCAATATTATTTCATTTATACCTTTCTCCAGAATGTAAGTATTCATTTYAGAAATTGAGGTTGTCCATTGTTGCATTCCAGTTAAATGGATATTGGATCCATGGTTATAAAATGCTACACTAGTCCTCTGGCACTGGTATTTTCTAATGTAATTGAAATCTGAATTGTATATAGCATTAAGTCTCRCTATCATTGTAGATAATTGCAGGGATCTTACACATTTGTCACAAAGCAAATAYGGTAAAATAGCCTTCGATGACTTAGAGTGATGCATAGTTGACCTTATTACATGGTTTCTTGAAGTGTGACAGCAGACTAATACTTTCATGTGAGCAATGCTGATAGTAAAGGTCAAGGAATGAAGAAGACAATAACAAATCTGACTTTCAGCACTGTAAAGTGAAAGCCATTAATGATAATGTATATTATTACAGCCAAGACATAATGTAGAGCTTGAAACCATGCAATGTAATTTATTTGATTTATTWCAATTTACTCTTATTTTATTTGTGCACTTAAGAATAGGAATTGGTTATATAATAGGGAAGCAGGAGGATAAATTGCTTCCTACCCTTGCTTTGTCTACAAGATGTTTTTTTATTTTTTCCCATCCTCTGAATTACTTCATAAAACAACAATGCTAGAAAATTATTTGCATTTTTTCTGTCTTCCAAATARCTCAGATACAAAAAAGTCCAGATACTGTGATACAAAAAAGTCTTATGATCTGTGTATTAGAAGTAATAGATGTAGGAGAAATTGACATTTTCTCTGAAAC
>NW_026623243.1:4433654-4448916 GCF_030028575.1 Malurus melanocephalus | reverse complement strand
TTTTTTTTTTTTTTTTTTTTTTTTTTTTTTTTTTTTAATTTTTTCCCTGAGTAACAGAGTAGGCTTAGTCTAGTCTAAAGGTTATTGTCACCCTTGAAGGAAATTTTACGAATACGTATCCTAAGGGCTGTGGGCACACACATCTGGTGCTTCTCCTTGGAGACACTTCAGGTGTGACAGCCCCTGGCAAGCTTTGTCTGTCTCGCTGGCAGAGGCCACCAGTGGAGTGCTGGGGGAGCAAGGCTGTCATTCAGCAATGTTTGGCTTTTTGAATTCTCTTTCCTTCAGTGTAAAAGCAACAATCTATTCCTGGCCAAAAGACAATCCTTCCATCCTGAGAATAAGCATCTGGAGGATGTTTCCGTACYGCTTCAGGTTAAAGATCAGTCCCTGTTTTCCAGCTTTTGAAGAATTAGCAGAATTCTGTCYGTACCTAATTGTGTCGTACTAGTAATGATCCAGTGAAGTAGAATCCTGGCACAGAGCCTAACTGCAAAGCATTTAAGAGTGTAAAATGTAGAAATAATATAATTTATTTTGCATTATTGGGAAGAACTTTTTCGCTTTAAAGAGCTTTTATTGATTAGTAGAAAAAACAGAGAGAAGAAAACCCATATACAGTTGGCTTCACATACATCTTGCAACCCTCTTTACTGGGTAACCCTGTTCCAATTTGCAACAGGATCCCTCACAAATTAAGAGACTGTTTGCTGTCTCTTTTGTTTCACTATGGCAGGCAATAATGAATAAAGAAACTTTTAAAAAAATTGAAATATTTATTTMAAATTTAGAAAAGATGTCTGCAGATTTTAAATAACCTTTTATTGCTAATAATACTTTTGGACTTATTATTCAATGAGCTTGCATACACTTATCTATTTATTTTGAAGGGTCTGCTTGTCCCTGCACCAAAGTGAATTTATTGTGCTAGAGTTGCCTGTTTGTAGCTGACTTTGTTCCCACTACTCAAAAGAAGCTCACTATTCATATCAACCAGCAGTTTTGCAGATTTAAGTCCTCATTCTGAGCCCATCATGAGGCCTTATTTCTTGGCTGGAAGTGGTGAAAGTGAACATTCAGCTGCCACCTAGCACATCTGCCTTCTCTGTGCTTGGGTATTACAGTTGCTGAGCTGGGCTCAGGAGGGAACTATTTTTATCCCTYATCATCAGAGAGGAGAATGCTGTGAGCTGGAGAGGTTGAGGGAAGGCAATAAATCTAACCCAAAAAGATCCTGATGTAGGATGGGAAAACAGATTCAGATGACCTGCTGACAGCTCTTGTGGTGCAATTCAGTGGGAGGGATATAGAATCTCATTTATTTTAAAMAAACAAATAAACCCTAAGACTAAGGAAGTTTCACTCTTATAGTAGTAAAATGTGCCTTCCCACTCTGAGCTGCACTTGCTGGGAAGTCATAAATACAAGATACATAACTGCCAGCTACCATAATTTAAAGTAATTTCCTGGTTGAGCAGTATTAATGGAAGAGGCACTGCAGTCATTTGCATTGTTGCTGTACTAATGTTCTAATGTTGGAGTTTATTCATATTAAAGTTGAAAATGTCAATTGTCTTGCTCATGCTAGTAATATCCTGAGCAAGCACTCTATAATGTTTAAAAATTGTCTAAGTAGTAAATACGTCTCAGCTTGTTATGACTCAGCTCATAAAGGACAGAATATTTTAATGCAATGAAAGAAGGCTGATTTTTTTTTCCAAATTTCTCCAGTAATGATTTTAATAGCACTAAACCAGAGAGTTTCTGATTGCTACTTGTCGTCAACCCATCTGGCAGAATAAAACAGTGGCTGGGATATTCAAAGGGACTTAGGAGGGTGAGGCACATAACTTCCTTTTAGTTTGTGMTGATGGGGTCCTTTCCTATTGAATGCAAACTGAGTCACTCTTCTCTACAGCCATCCTCTTGCTATGAGCACAGTGTGGGCAGATGCCCTTTCCAGATTAGATACTAAAACCAGGCCATTCTTTTTAAAGAGTATTGTCTCTACTGATGTGRTATGTCCATGGGCTACACTGAAATCAGTCACAGGATTATTCACCATTTACTGCCTTGTTAATGTTTTTTCTCCTGTAAAAAGCCAAGCCTTACTGGTGACTGGTGACTTAGTTTGGAAAAACTTCATATATGTAGACAAGCTAACAATAAAATCATGAAGAACTGAGAATTTTGGATTTTGTGTTATACGCTGTTTGAMACCTGGAGCCCACTCTGCTGTGATGGAAAACTGCTCTTTTAGTTTAGGCTGATCATGATGGGGCACACAGCTACCCAGTGCTTGTCTGAGATGCACAAGAACAAAGCTGTCAAATGTCTAAGCTGTACTAATAGGCAGTGCTAACCTTTCCCACTAGTGTCCCTATTAAATACTTCTAAATAATTGTATAGGCAAGMACTTGGTTTTCTTACCAAAAAGGGTTATTATCTGCTGTCAAGCCACAGGTGGAAAGGTGCTCTGTATCTTTAAGTCTCTTTTCCCTTCCTCCAAAAATTAGCCTTTTCCACATATCTCTTTGCCTTCTTGGGAACCTGAACAAACCCTTGCAACAAGGTGTGTTCATCAGGCCTGGAATTTGTCCAGAGAAGGTCTGGAGCTGGACTCTGTGTTCCAAAGCCCAGTCCAGAGTTCTCTAGTTAATTTTCTTTTTTTTTTTTTTTTTTTTTTTTTTTTTTTCTTTGCCAGTTGTCCTCTCTAAACATCTACCTCTAGAAGGAAACAGCAAAATAAGGATTCTGAGAACATAGCTGATGTCTGTGACAGTGGTATGACTTGACATAGCCAGACGAGGTTTAGCCAAGTCAGTGTGTCTCTTTAGGGACCCCTGTTAGATCCTTGCAGGGTCCTGGGACATAACTGAGCCAAGTTTTGGGGACTGAAATGCCCTTCTCTTTATTCAGCTCACAGTATGCTTGCTGGGAATGTGTTGCTGTGAACAGTGTCCTGTTGAAGAACTGGCAGAAAACCTTCAGTGAGCATCCCAACAGACATAATGCTGCTGCATGAAGGTGTATACCAGAAAAGTGAAATGCTGGATGAAGCTCAGAGTTTTAATAATTAATGGTCTCCTGCAATTTGGTCCCTGCTAGAGGCAAAGTGATTTTCCAGGCAAATAGTCTGTGTTGAAATTTCCCTCCWGTAATCATGATGAGGGAAGGCTTAAAACTGCATGTGGTGACAGTGTAAGACCATCATGGGGTAAAAATAAAAGTTCTGGCCATACAATGAAGAATAACTATTTTCCATCCCAAAGTTTTCCTTCTTCTCTCATCTTCCATAAAGTGTTTCCAGACACCCTGCATGTTCACATGTAGTTACCCAGTGAGGAGGACCTTCTCTATTCCTTCAGTTCCAGAAATAACATTACTCTGATGAATCCAACTGGCAATATTTTAAAGCACACAGTGAATATTTAAGTYTTGTCATATAATGAAAAAAAAGATGCATATTTTCAATCTACAGTGTTACTGTATATTCAGACACCCACACAAACCCAACCTTTCAACAGCCCTAGATATGCTGAATTTTATAGGGAAGAAGCTTCTTGACAGTGTATGTAGTTTAAGTGATTTGATAATGACAGAGTCTTCAGCATTCTTGTAAGCAGAAAGACACTGAAAGTCCTTTAATATGTTTTCAATTAAAAATAGGGAAAGTTCATAATCTGAAGGCTTATTTAGGAATTTTGGAAATGACTRGTTTTCAGATTGAACATTTACAAAYGTTCAATCGAGGAGCAGAAACGTACACATACAGAGACATGGCAATAGTGGCAGGACAGTTATTTTAACAAAATATGCTTTGAAGAAAATCTAGAAAAGAAAGAATAGCTGGAAAAAAATGTAAAAATAAATCTATTTCCCTTTATAAATTCTCCATAATTATAGATATGCCAGTGAGTATGATTCATCAAAACTGCACAGATTATTGAGAAAAGTCCTGCGTGATGTCCTTAGCAGGACAGACCTGTACTTCTTATGAACAGAACCCCTAGAAAGTAAAAGCTCTATCTCCAAAATTAAGCATTGCAGAGACTAGCTCAAGGTTTTTGGAGATGAATAGGAAATATCAGCTGCTGTAGCCTCTGGGTTTGGGTATTGGGCAGAACAGACATACAGGAGTGGGATGCTGCTAACACAGCACCTGGCTTGCTTTACCACCCAGTAAAAATGTCCAGGTACACAATGAGACTGACCAAGGTTTCCAGGAAGAAATTAAAATAATGCATAGGGTATGAGYAGAAAATGCTCTATGTATTTTGCCACTTTTGTTCCGGAACGAGTCTTGCCTGCAGCATGACCTTAAAGTCCTTTGTGACTAAGGGTTGTAAACTTTAAGCATTGACTGTATGGCTATTAAAGTAAAATGAAAGAAATTATCATTCAAATTTAATTCTGTTTGTGTGTCCTTAGTAAAAAAAATCCCAAAACATATTTTAAATAGGTGCCACCTGTTAAACATCATCTCCTTTTTTACAACCTTCAGCCTCCACCCTCAGAAATGATGATTTAATACAGAAAGCTTGGACAYAGTTGTTTTGCTAAAGCATTAGACAGCTGGATGATAACTTCACAGTCAAATGTAGTTTCTGAGAAGAAAGAGGATARGAAACTTCCATAATATACAGGCTTGATGGGAAGTTGTGTATAAAAAAGGCCAAAGTGCTCATAGGGTCTAACAGCTCTGAAAAAAATGGGATGAAAATAACAATGAGGAAATAAAATTAAAGAGGCATTTGGGGGGGGGGGTAAATTTCCATTTTTTGAACAAATGTGGTTGTGTGTTAGGGAAGGAGAATTGACAGTTGTATGGGTGCATCTGTGTTAGTGTTTTGCTTCAAATCTGAACTGTGTGTTTTTGAGGTGAGCTGTGTCTGTCCCTGCCCACTATGCTCTGGCAGCCTAAAGAAGAATGAAAATAACCTCAGAGATGTGCTCCAGGAATGAAAATACTGAACTGCAGCAATTAATGGACACTCAGTGGGAAGGGCCAGACCAGAACCACTTTCAAGTGCATAACTTCACCACTTATGTTGTTACTAAGCAGTGTTCACTCAAATCAAGGACTTTTCAGGGTCTCATCCTCTGCCACTGAGCACAAGAAACCAAGAGAGAGCATGACCCAAACTGGCCAAAGGGATAYTCCATACTGTAGAACATCTTGCCCAGTACATAAACTGGGGGGGAGCTGGCCCATGGAAGCTGCCAGTCACTGCTCAGGAGCAGGGTGCTCCTCAGTCAGTGGGTGATGAGAAATTTTTTCTGTTGTGCATGACTTTTCTTTTGTTATTTCTGTCATTGTTATTATTATGGTTACTGTTATTATTGSTATTAATAATGTCACTATAATTCTTATATTTTACTTWATTTCAGTTATTATATTGTTCTTATCTCAGCCCATGACATTTTTTTCTTTTTTCTTCAATTCTTCTCCTTATTAGGGGAGAGGGGAGAGTGTSCAAGTTGCTCCATGGTACTTAGATGCCACTGGGGTTAAACCATGTCATTTATCAAAGTTCTTTAGATGACCCACCATCTCCAGCACMTGCACTTACATGTGAGACTGTGATCCTGATAAGAGTTATCACAGTGTGTGGTGATGTAAGGAAATTGCAATTTTGGCAAAGTCTTYTTTTTTTTTTTTTTTTTTCCTGTCTGTCTCAAAGACCAGTCTGTGGCTCTGAACGCAGTTTACAGATTATTTAGATTTCAGGGAAGCTAACTGGGGGGGCATTATTGCTTTTATTTTTAAGATTTTTCTCTAGTTAGTAATTTTTTAGAAACACCCATCTGAGCTTTTCAACAACAGAAATTGAACCACAAGGTATTCCTGATTCCACTAGATGTTGAAAGGTCTCTCCTAGAACCCATTTAATTTTCCTGGCTGATGGTAAAAAGTGGGATARGAGTGGGAGTTATGAAACTTCTGAAAATGTTACCTTTTGAAAAAGAAATATTTTTCATTCTGTTGCTTAAGAAATAATTTTTAAGACCAGCAATAGATTTCTCGCAGTACACTCTATTCATTAAGTAAATGATTACAAGAACCAGAACTGATGTTATCCTCATAATGCACTAGCACAAGRTACAGATTCCTAATTGACTAATTTTTCCATGTGATCCTTAATTCAACCTGAGAACATTTTTATGCTCAATGTTTGGCTAAAGCATTAGTCCTGCTTTTCAAAATGTTTTCATAGGGCTCACTATACAATGGAAAGGTACAGCTGTACTCATCCTTTAATGATCTGTATTATATACAACATAAACTAATGTGAATTCAGCTATTAGACGAACACTGGTGTTGGTTCCAGCTCATAAAATCATATTTCAATAGACTTCAATACACTGGAAGCCCTGAGTAAACTTACAGAGACGCTTGCCCATGGGGACAGCAGGTYTGCAAGGGCTGCCTGCATAAAACACAAGATGTACTTCTTTTAATACTTGCAGTGTGAAAAACCTGGAGTCCCAGGCTGTACCACGTCCATCAGCCTCCCTCTGCGCTTGCCTGTCCCCCAGAACTCCTGGAGGTGATAGACCAGTGACAGCCACCTTCAGCACCTGGGTTGTCCCACACAGAGCCTGGCAAAGTCATCCACCCAGTCCTGAACTATATTACATTTTTTTTTTTTTTAAGTCTGTTTGCAGAACATATTTCAAATGGACTGATGGAATCTTCACTGTGAAAATAAAAAATTTCCCAAGATCAAAACATTAATGTCTAACATGTACACACTAAAATATTATTTTTCAGATTTGTGTCTACATTAATAACAAATAACTACTTATACATCACTTTGCAGAACAAGATATATTTACAGGAATTGCTATAGTAATATGTTTGATTGCCTGYTTAATTTATACAAACTCTGTTGATCTATCTGCTCAATAGAGAGACAGTATACAAATTTTCAGTGTGTAATAATTTCAGAACATTGACAATTTATCTAAGCTCAAGAGCAATTTATAAATTTTTCATCACCCACAAAAGTTGATTAYTTCTAAGTGATTAATTTTAGCTGAATGTTCTTATTTCTTCCCAGGCTTTCAAAATTTGGGGACAGAAAGTTTGAAGGATAGTTGMCATTATTTTGCAATATGCTGAAGATTCTAAGACCAAACCTGRTAGTGTACAAGATGAGCAGCAGCAAACCAGCCACAATTCCCAGGCTGCAATAGCAGTAGGAAGAGCAGCAAGAACAATTTTCCTCTGCTGGTTCTTTCTCCAGGTCTGTTCTTCCTCTCTTCTTCTTCTGCTTCCCATGTCAGGAGCAGCTTTGTCCAGAACCGCCTTTTCATTTTGGGGATCTCACTGTTGTCAGTCAGATAATTCAAAGGTTATCAAGCATCACTGTTTGATTGGGGTATTTCCTTGCTCTTCTTTAGAATCATCTCTCTTAGTGGATATTTCCAACTAACCACATTTTTTTTTTCAGAAATAATTATTTTCTCACTCCTTACATGTTCTTTGAAGTCTGAAATTGCTTGCAGATGTAACACTTTGGAATGCACTTACCAATCCTTTCCAGAGGTTTAATCTGTCACAGTCAAGCTCTTTGTTCCACTTCTCTGTCMTTAAAATCATCACAGATAACCAAGACTATGAAGATTTTTATCCCATACAGTGTAATATTAGATATCTAAACTCAACGTGGTTTGTGAGGTTCAGTGGGGCTGATGCAGGTGATTTACTGTTGATGTGCRGTAGCTGTGAAGCTGACAGCTTCTGACTGGTGAGCCTCAGTGAGAAAATGGCAAAGTAATATTTGTAAATGTTCCAGCTACAAGATGARACATTCTTGTTTCATCTCCAAACTGGCATCTGTTCCCTTTCGTTTGACAGCACAGTAGATGTGKGACTTATCAGAAACTGTTCTTCCAAAACCATTCAAATTATTATTGTTTCACATCTTGATCTATAACTGAGAAGAAGCACTTATTATTTTTATTCATAATAATTAGTCACTGATATTTCCTTCAGTTATGAAGTCTCATGTGGTCCGTGCTTTAAAGATTGTTATCAATGGAGATGYGGTTAGAAAACCCCTGCTTACAGTGCATCATGCATAGCATGTTCATTCATGTATAAACTATCTTGCAGTTTTCAAATCATCTGCTTTGATCACTCCTATCATAGCATGATTCAGGAACATGAGAAAGCCTCATTTTTAAAAACACCATGGAATATTTTCTGTTCCCTTTTTGTAAAGAAAGYAATTTATATAACTGTTAAACCAAATAAATAGCACATAGCTATCTGCTTTTAATGTTCACAAGAAGCAGTTTGCACATATTATCTGCCAAGCCCCTGCAGCATTTTTACACAACAGATAAGGATGACCATTTCAATTTCACTGGTCAAGAAACATCTAAACAAAGACTCTACTTTCCCTACACACTACTGACAGTGAAAAAAGCCAAGWCCAGGAATCAGTTGTCCGAGGCCACCCAGTTAGATCTGGATTATAATCAAAGCATGTCATGTCTCCTGTGCTGTGCTCAGACCAATGACAAAATTAAGGGGTAAAAAGTCTTAAACGAATATTACAAAAGTAAAATTAAATCAAACATTAATGCAAAATAACCTTCTATTTTTATGTGTATGAAATAGACTTGGGTCATTTTATAGTCTTATTAATTTTTGTGTTTGATTTTGTTATCTATATTATGTCTGTAAATACTARAATAATTAAAAGAGATATTTACACTGGATTTTTTTCCATTCAATTAATATTGGGGATTTTTAATGAATCTCCTAATTAGGCATTGGCATTAAAATAAAGAGTGAAAGATACTAACATATAATGCCTAATATAGGAAGATGGTTAGATTAATTTTTTTTGTATTTTCAATAAAGCACACTTTAAAACTTGCCATAAATGAATTCTACAAAGCCTCAAACAATATTTATATCATTCAAAGATAAGCCAACTCTACCTCCTTTTCCCATTTTGTGATTTACTGCACAATGATAGAAAATATTTCTGCAAGAGAGAACTTTAATTATGCAAACACTGTAATTATAAAGCTTTCTTGGTGAATGCAAAATACTGCTTCAGGTACATAATGAATATGCATGTGTATATGTACATATATACACAGCTAACTATTCATGTTAAAAATACACTGATTAATAAAAGGGATAATATTTCTCCTCTGAATCAGTTGGATTCTGACAATTGACTTCCACACAGTTAGGATTTCATCACCAAACTGTACATGTTTCTTTTTGTTCCAGACTTGTCAGCCCTGCCAGCRGTGTGCTGGTTACACCCTGGAGGGWRYAATGATGCCTGTGATGGTCATTTTAGATGCTGCCCTTCTGTTGACTCCAGGGGAAGGACTCACAGATGCACAGTCCCTTTGAAGCTACGTGTGCTCATGGCTTTGCAGCTGCACAGTCATTCAGGGTCACTGCCTTCGCCTGCAGGTGCAAYTGTTCCCAAGGACCAAGGAACTGAGCCTGGAGAAGGTGAGAGGTGGAAAATTCTGGGATAAAGAGGGCACTTTTGGCCTGGCCTACTCTCCCATCTGGCTAATGAGGCCACTCAGGGTTAAGAAGAGTCAGCCACTGACTCATGGAGGTTGAGGAGATATTTCCTGGCAATTGCTAATTACAGTTAAATACCTGCACAGACACCAGACTATCATTTATGTAACATGCTTACACCTACTGATGCCTTCAATAACATTTACTATATTTATTTCTGCTCCCTGAAATTTGCCTTAAAATAAATTTGACTTCATCCTTCTTTTTTGTAATTAAATATCTGATGTTCAGTACTCATGTCTTTTTGCCTTCATGYGCTGATCTGCCTATTTAAATGACATTTTTGTGGTTGCACATTCTTCAGTCCCACACATTTGGAGAAAAAAAAAAAAGGACTCAGTTAAACAGACAATGAATTATTAGAGTGTAACATAGCTATGAAACCTATATTTTTTTTAATCTGCTCAGGCAGAGTATGACCAACAGAATAAGAACAAGGAAAATAATATCAGAAGAAAGCATTGTGTTGTTACAGGCTTCTGAGTGAAGCCTACAGCTGTAAAATACTGTTCAGAAGCTCTGCTGGGGCTGGGGCTTTCCCAGAGCTCTGCTGGTGTGAACAGTCAGCAGTGCAGCTCATATCCAAAATGCCCTGAGTGCTTTTGGCCCTAACTTCATGTTCATGAAATTTGGATGAACTAAAACTTGAAACGAAAAAAGAGAAAGCTGGCTGTCTTTGCAATACTTTGGGTTTGTGCCCATTTCCTAAGGGCACTGTGATCACTTTCCTTGTTTGGTTTGGGGTGACAGAATGACATTTAGGTGCAAACACAGAAGGCAAATCTTTCTAATCCCACTCTGTTGCATACATTTTTCTGCTTATACTTTGTAGCTGGCTCCTCACTAACAATAAAGTTTTCCTTGGGGAATCTTAGGAGGATCCTGTCAACAGTAGTTAGTTCCCATGGTCCTAACACATCCGTCTTGGCCAAGGTTACCRGTTACCTTGTTTTACAAATCCAGCCTGTTTGCAGGTTGTGATGGAAACCAGACCATTAAAATAATCCACTTAAATAAAAAGAGACTACCCTGAATAGGTGGACATTTAATCACACAGTTCYATTGCAGAGTGTGTCTGTACAGACTGCCAGATCATTATGACTGAGGAAACAGCAGCTGTAGGACGAGAGGGGTAGTAAAAGTCCAGGTGCAGGGAAGACTGGAACCTTGTTAATGGGCTGCTGTGAAAGGATTCCAGTATACAACCACACCTTGGACGCTACATAAAAATATCCGTGATAGAAAATTTGCATCAAGGGATAGCATTTTCAGAATGAAATAATGCTGATGATTTCATTCTCAAATGAGCAAAAAAATGGGTGCCTGTTTCTGAAAGTTAACTTTTGCTATTTCTATGTTGTTTCTCATAATGCAAATTTTCATTATTCCTGGAAGTCCTAGCATTAGAATAGGCCATTAAAACCAGTAMTTTCAGTCACAATGTTTGATTGCACTTACAGTAAAAAGCTGCACTGGGAAATTGACTGCAAGAGCTTGCAAAGACACTTTTTCTGGTTATCTCAAGTGGATTAAGGTAAATTTGAAAGAGGGACAAATGAAACATTCTGCAGAATAAGAGTTCCCGCATAAGATGCTACTTCAGAGTAGCCATTGCACTTAAAAAGCTGCACTCTGATTTATTTTGGAAAAGCTTCAACAAGTAGATAAGTCTAAGTTTCTTTTGTAGCTCTTGTAATATGAAGGATCCTTGACGAGGGTGTGAATGTGATGAAATTTAGCACGCACATCCCATTATAATTTACACCCTCTTTTAGGCAGCAGAACGCTGCCAGAAAGGTGGAAAGAGGCTATTTTATTTGTTGGTTATTCTGATTGCAGCAGTGCTGCTTAAACAGCAAAACAGCGCAGTGTTAGAATAGGCCCCTACAGGCTGCATGGTTGGGTGTTTCATTGATTTTGGTTTGTGTTTGTTCATTTCTCCCCCAAATTGTTGTCTTTTTGCTGCTAGAAGAGGACTTCTAGCACATGGAAAAATCCTTTGCACCTGAAAGTGCTTCAGATCTCTAACTGGGGATACCCGTTCTAAAATGGTCCACACTGTTATTACTGGCTGTGTTGCCATAGTGATGCAAATTCTGTTTGATATGAAAATTCTTCCCTACAATTACTACAGCTGATGAGCACAGTAATTATTATAGCTTCCCAAGGTGCACTTAAAATAGCAGAGGCAAGGGAATGCATTCTTGGAATAAATGGCACGTTCTTTGCAGGCTGTCCTGAAAACTCTCTCTCAGTGGGAAAGTTTGGCTTGTCTTCTGTGGTTATAGATGAGCTATTTTTGATTTTTAAGGATAAAGGTTATATCAGGAAAATATGCAATAATAAGCATAAAAAAAAACTTGCTGTAACCCTGCATGATTTATATTGTCATTATTGCTAGTTCTACACACCCCAGCCAGATCAGGCCTAAATGCAACATAAACTGATGCCACRTGTTGGAAGGACACAAGTAGGAGTTTTTCAATGCCAGAAAAAATCAGTTCTTGGGATACACCACTGAACAAATGTCTTGAAGCTTCATAGGTGAGAAGCTGCTAAAATAGCTGGAATTCAGACATGGTAGAATGGCAGTAACCAAGCAAAAAAAAAAAAAATCAATTGACAGAAGACATGAAAGATTTCGTAACCAATATTTATAACAATGGAGGATGTTTTCACATAGATATATATATATGTATATATGTCTGTATGTATGCATATTTAACATAAATTCTCAAACTGTGATAATGCCTGATTCATTGAAAAGGAGCTTTAAGATACTATATTTTCTATCTATTTCTTTTTCTTGTTTTAAGTGATGGCAACCTTTAATAGAAATGCAGCATTTCCAGGGAGCTGCTTACCCTGTCTTTCCTATGAAATGTATTACCACTCATATATTGCATGTGATTATAACACCACAGCTTTTCTCTCTGTTGAGTGAACAGACATCAACAGGAAGACCAGCTGTAAATGAAAAGTAGCATATTGAAGGAGGAAGGCATCAGCTGGACAGATATAAGTTTTTGCCTTCAGAAATGATAAGTGTTTATTAGTTCAAGACACAAGCAGATTTTACTGGTAGGATAGTAATCAACTKGCAACTAAAGAAAATAAATGAATAAAAGTGACACATTGAGAATTGATTGGGACACGTGAAGGGAGAAATCTGGTAGTGATAATGATTTGGGTACCCATGGTTACATCTGCCTTAATTCAGATGCCTTCTCATTCCAATAGGTTTGATTTTTGAAGCTAATGTTTAATATTATGTGATTTGTGGGAGTGACAATGATTTTTAAATTATTATTATTWGAGTAACTTTATTTATAGGTCTTCAAAACTCACCATTTGCTGTTTATCCTTACAGAATAGTGTGTATGATATTAACACAAGTCTTTAGGTATTATTTAAAGGGGCAATAAAGAAGTATTGAGATACCAATGGTATTGGAATACCAACTACCCCATGAAAGTGCATTGAGATATGAGTTATCTATTTCAGTGTAAAATTATGTATGAGAAAATATTGAGTCAATCCCTTATTCAAAAGCAAAGAATCTATAATGTGGCTGTTATCTTCCTGAATAATCTTATCTGCTCTGTCTCCACTTSCATTTAATACAAAAGAAATGGCCTCAAAGTAGTGTAAGAATGTAAAAGCAAACCATTTCAGGACAGAAATAAGGAGAAAGTATCTCTTCACTGTGCCCATATTTTGCTGCTCCAGCAGCATCCTCTTTATCCAGCAGTTATTGGAAGTGTAGTCTTTTTCCTAAATTTTCCCATGCATATGGCTGTATTCAAACTCTTTAAAAAAATTCCTTAAGACAACTTTTACTTCTTTTCTGCCCAATTCTCTCAAAGAAGTGGCAGGTATATTGATGAGTGAAGGGGTCAGTTATGATATGCAGCACCTGTTGATGCATTCATTAAATGAATTTTTAAGATTCTTTTTTTTGTGTGTTTTGATGCATGAATAATATTCAGATCAATTGTTCTATCACAAACTGAACTGTGTAATTCACAGTCACATGTGATAGCATGTGACTACTTTATAGGGTTAGAAGAGGCTGATCTATGGTAATGTAAAGTTAAAGAATTTGTTACTTTATCCAGGACAAGTACATAATGTATAGTTGCCTGGGGTAATTTTTAACACATGCATCATTTATTTGTTTGATTATCTGTTAGAAAAATATGTATAGATTACTAACGTTAGGTAGCTGCTCTTCTTTTAGTTGTTGGTTTGTTTGTTTTTTTTTTCCCATTCATCAGTTGCTTTGTTCATGTTACTTGCAAGAGTGAAAATTTTCAGCTACAGCCCCAAGAAAAGTGCTTTTAGTTTTGAAATTAAAGGAAGAAAGCCTTCATTGAGTGCCAAGACAGAACTCCTGTGGTGTTTTRGGAGCTGGAAGATTACACACATTCACTGAACTATGGTGCTATGGGAATTTTGTCACTTTGAGAGGAATAATAAAGACAAAATGCTGATTAATATTGAGTTCAGCAATTTTCCTGGGATTGTGCAAAGTTAATGTTGAACTTTTGTTATAACCCACTTGTCCCTTGCCCAATGCCCAACTTTTCCTGCCCACTGATAAAGTCATAAGCAGAAAATTTCACTGCTTATTAAAAAATGAAAATTTTTAAAAACCTTTAAATTATGATTACGTTCTTAATTTTATGTGTAATTTAATAAAGATATCTTCSCCCTTCCTCCCTTGAAGTATATTTACAGTTGGCTAGAATTTCTGTTAGAATACAGGTCTTTTGCCTCACGGAGTAGGTGACCTTACTAAGGACTAYAAGATAATTTGACAAATGGTAAAACTGACTAAGGTTCAGTACTAAAAACTAATTTTGACACTAATTTAGAGYGTCTGATCTGAGATTAGATCCATTAATTTGTGGTAATTGACTGATAATGGTTAAAGTATTGTAGAAAAGAATATAGTTATAAAGACAGTAGCAATCAGAAACTTTAATAGGAGAATAATCAGAATAATCAGAAACTGTAATAGGAGAAATTRCAACAAAGGAATGGTACTAAAACTTTAAAAGTTTATGTTAAGGAAGGTACTGCAGTCAAATGTGCATTGAAGTCATTAGAATTAAGTGCAGCTATATATGGATCAGACCTGTGRAGAGTCAAATTATCAAACAGATCCTGGAGGTTTTTAAAAGCCATGCAGATGTGGCACTTGGGGACATGGTTTAGCAGTGGACTCAGCAGTGCTGGGTTAATGGTAGGACTCAATAGTCTTCATGGTCTTTTCCAACCTAAAAGGCCTTACTTTTCTATGATTCTCTCTTGTAGCACATAAATAGCAAAGCTTTGGAGTTTTCTGCTTTTAAAAGGGGAAGCATTCAGATTGCAACTCAAAAAAAAATTTGGTAACATAAATGTAAATATGAGAAGGAATTTTTCCAAGTGAGGAAGAGCTTTCCACTTCATTAATGTTATTTGTCATCTATAATCACAATTTACCTGAGAAGATGACCTTTAGTATTTGTTGTATTTTGAGAACCAGTGCTGTGCACGACTTTTATTAATACTTGGGAACTTCACTGTTGAGCAATGTTAGTAGAGTCTTGGCTTTTGTGCAATCAGTGTATCCTGTAGACAAATATTAAGATTCTTTTTTTTTTTTTTTTTTTTTTCAAAACCAGTACCAATTTTTTTTTTACT
>NW_026623243.1:4394436-4433634 GCF_030028575.1 Malurus melanocephalus | reverse complement strand
TTTTTTTTTTTTTTTTTTTTTTTTTTTTTAAATTGCTTTTGACAAGGAAGCCACAGTTTCCTGGTTTCAACACGATTTCAGTTGAAGTGACCATAGTTTTCCTAAGCTGGATATTCATTTAATTGAAATGCATGTGCTTTTTCAGAAGAGAATGAACCTTGACAAATAAATAAAACAAATAGAAAATACTTATGAGAAGAGCTTCTCTGTTATGCTTTTTGTCTTTGGTTACAGGAAGAGGAAATACACCATAAATTTTTCCTTAAATAAAAAACGTGAAAGTTTCAGCCTTGCTCACCTGGGTAAAAAAAAAAAAAAATCTCTTTGAGAGACGGTAACTTCTGCACAGAAGTTATTGACTGAGTAATCAGTCTTTAGGCTGACCTGCTAAAAAATGATAGGGGAGGAAAACAGCAAGAAATTTTGTGGCTTTCTGTGTTCCCCCTATTTTCTTTCTTCTTGACTTAAAGTATTTGACACAAAAGGTTTATACAATCTGTTAGAATTTGCTTTTCTTGCACTGGTTCTTATACCTGGAAAATATCAAGAATACTGTATTTTAATTTCMTGTTTTGTTTAATTTTAATGCTTAGATGGAGGATTTTAGTGGCATTCATGACCTCTTTTAGATACAGTTTTCAAGAAAGGTTATAAGCATGCTCAGTTTGCAAAATTCAAATATTCCTTGATTTCATGTTCTACTTTCAGTAAAAATATTATGTGTTTGCAGTTTGGGATCTAAGGTCTTAGCCAAATGATAAAAGATGTTAATCTTTAATAATAACAGTTACTTTAAATTTTGTTACATTTTTGAGCTAAGTAAATATGAAAAATATCAAAAAACATTAGGAACCAAGCTGTCTGAATCAAAAATTACTTTCCTTTCCTATCTCTTTTTAATTACTTTGTATTAAAAACTGAGTGAAAATGCCAGGTCTCTTTATCAAATCTGGTTCTGTGTGTGGAATTTCTGGTTTGAAAAGTAAACACGAAGAAAAGTAGAGTGGGCAGRGTAGAGGGTGACTTTACTCAGTCWAATAAAGTAAAAGAAAACATAAACCCAACTTCTATTTCAATTTCTACATTTTGTTAATATTTTAAAGCAAGAGAAAATGAGTCATATTAGTTACTTTACAAATTAGTATATTAAGACTGGTTGCATTGTGTTCATTTAGACAAATATGCTATTTTTCCACCTGTGAATTCTTTGATGAAATATCCAACACCTTCCTGTTCTGTTGGTATAATACATGCGATGTAATAATTCAGTATTAGATATTTGCTAGAGCTTTATGTTGGTGAAATCTGGGATATTTAATGAATACTTGATTGGAAAATATTTTTGCCATTATTTACATAACTTAGAAATTTTAATTATGCTACTGAAATTAAATGCATTACTACATTTTACTTTTGTGTCTGAAATATTTTTTTCTAAATGTATATGTTAATTTAACGAACRTTGATGTCATCTCTCTCTGTTTCTGAGACTTCCTCTATGTATTGCAGGAAGAATCTATAAATACAATGGAAAAAGGAGAAGTAATGACAAAGCCTAACTTTAGATCAGCATTTTTGAGCTTCTAGGATCCTTCTGTGGCCAGTGAAGAAAACCATGCCTGTCTCTCCTCAGAGGCCATGCCTTCCTCAATGACCTAACAGTCGGCAGCCATCAGGATGTGACACCACAGTTCTTGTCACCTTGCCCGTGGCTGAACCTTCCTGTCTGTGGTGGCACAATCCATTGGCCAGGCTAAACAATTGTGAGTAGGATCAGAACAGCTCCCTGATGCACCTGTAAACCGTCACTCCAAAAAAAYCCAAAAAAWCCCAGCTGTTTTTAGTCAGTTCAGTGCCACACAATTGAGTTGACAGATCCACCACAAAYAAGGTTCTGTGAGGAACAGAGGAGGAGGAGCAAAATGCCACTGCTACCTAAATGCAGTAAAATTTGGAAATATTCATCATCGTTCACTCAGAAGACCAGCCTGTCTACACAGATCATTGCATTTAGTTGCCTCTGAGAATGCAAGACCCTAAACAAGGATCTGTCCTAATTACTGCTTAGGAGAACCTATCTTTCTTATTCACACCCAGATGAATAGACACCCTCCAAGGAAAGACAATCAAAAATGCTGACTAGTAGCCTGGAGCATTCTTGGATTTTGCTTTAATTTTTTTTTTTTTTTCCACGACCATCAGGGGCTTTCTCTCATCTCACCTGAAGGGAAGAGAAATGTGCAGTGAGAGGTTTAGTGGATCCAGATGCCGAAACAGTAGACACCCAGATATATCTGCATGT
The DNA here is from genome assembly GCF_030028575.1 of Malurus melanocephalus. Lineage (NCBI taxonomy): Eukaryota > Metazoa > Chordata > Aves > Passeriformes > Maluridae > Malurus > Malurus melanocephalus. Next base: position 4,431,332 of record NW_026623243.1, on the reverse strand, counting down.
GGAAAAAAAGACTGATAATGGATGAACAAAGCTATGAAATGAGTAGCCAGAAGAGARGAGAAAATAGTCATATTAGCATGCAGAAGTCATAAGGAATAACAAGAGACAGGTACGGTGTGAAGGAGGGAAATTAAGTGATATTAAAAAAAAGTCAAAGCAAAATAAGCCATATATGTTAATAAACACATAAACACGCAAATAAAGAATGATGCAAAATAAGAAAGCATGTAAATATATGTTTTCCCATGTGAAATAAAGGGAGAGCAAAGGCACAAAAATATTGTAGGTCAATGGTGTCTCCTAATCACATTCTTTTCATATGAAGCTAATTTACCTAATCAAAATAATCTACTGTTTCTCACATAAATGTGCTGATCAATCTTAAAAATATCCCAAATCCACTGCTTTTTAGGAATTTTCCTGAATTGGAGATTACTGTTGACCTATATGAAAATTCCTGTTTATTGGAATCTATTTTACTCTCGTCTATCTATTCACAATAAAACCTAAAAGTCTGAAGGTTATTTGCTTCCAAACCATCTTCACAAATTGGCAATGATTTGATTTAAGTTTTCACTTTTTTGACAAATGGATATGCTTGACGTCATCAAGGACAATAGARCAGCTGCACTCTGAAATTTCTTGAGATGCTTGCTCCAGGCACAGTATGTGTCCTGTTRGTTTTGTATCACTGATGGTATTTTAACATTCTGCACAGAATAATTCAAATCAATTACATGCYGCATTCAGTAATTCTAGGCACCAATTAAGGAACAGAAAAGTTAACTTTATGTAGACTTAGTCAAAAAGTCCCCAGAACTTATTGGTTGAAATGATTRGGAAAAGATATTAGATTCTTGCAATTAAAGACTTTTTTCCTACTGAATTAAAAAATAAAAAAAGTCTAGGCTTAACACATGAAATCATGTACATTAAAGTGACATTAGCAAGTCATGTGACTGAACAGAGCCAGCCATGTGGCATAAGCCAGCTTGTGATGGGGATGTGATTACCACAACACCTGCACTTAGAAACCCTTCACACTCACCTGGTCCTTGGAAAGCCCATGAGAGCTCCAARGGCCAGATGGGCACACTTGAACCCTCTTGTTCATTGTACCCCTCAGGGAAGCCAGTTCTCATGCTCTGAGGATGCTTCATGTGTTGAAAAAAAATTCAATCAAAAATTAAAATGGCACCTTTCCTACACTGCAGGTTGGTATAAAATTATATTATCAATATAAAATATAGTGTGAGTGATTTACCAATATGCACTCAGGTTCAKGAAGGAATTGCAAGTGCTATTTTCTGAGGAGAAGATGGTTGGACACAGATATCAGTTTCACCTGCACAATGGCTTTGACTTCCAAAATATCTTCCTAAAGCTAGGATTTTACTTAGCTTCAAATAAGCTCAATAAAGTATTTTTTTTCCGTATGCAGTAAGTGGATTGTGAGAAGCTGGAGAAATGCTGTGGTTTAGAGTGCAGCAAATTATTATCTCTTATAGGATTAGAGTATTCTGTGACTTGTGGAACTACTTTTGAGCATTCCAGAAATTTTATTACAGATGTCTCGTGTATTCTGAATTTTGRACATTTTTAAAATAGTTTTCTGTTTTGGAGCTTTATAGCAAAAGCTGTGTAATCTTAKCAAATTAGTTCAAAAGAGGCTCACATTTATGTTTTCATTCATGTGGATTCATATCCCCCAAGTTTAASTTTGAGTACTGAGTTGAAACAAACCAAAAATTAAAAGGAGAGCTCCACCCATACCATTGAATTTTGTCTGGGGAATGYTTTTTCCCCTTTGAGTCATAACCAGTATAATAATGAGTAACAACTGGTTTCCATCCAAACAATGAGTGACCTGTTTTTGCTAAAAATTAGGTCTTTATCTGAGGAAACTATAAATCTTGGTGACAGTCTTGTTCTCCCAGGTTTAAATTGCAATTTTTCTCTGCAAGACTGATGTGAATAATTTTTTTTAAGCTTCAGCACACTTTGCATATCTTTGTGCATTTATTTATTTATTTTTACAGGAAGGATGATTTATTCACTTTTTCTCGTATGATATTTTTCTGCATGGTATGACTTCATCATCAGCTTGAATACTGAGTATGGCTTCTTTCACAGTCTACTGCCAAAGGAAATATTTACAAGTGTAATTGGGGAAAGAGAGACTCTATGACTGCTATAAATTTATTGCTGGTTACAAATGTGTCATGATTCTTAGTGGTGCCCTGTCTAATTTAGASCAAATGTAAACCTTTGTATAGACAGTGCTGTGACATTCCAGTTAAATCYGCAGAAAGACTAGTTGTTTGGATAGAAACAGATGACCTCATTCTAAGACCTAAGTGTTAGTAATTCTTTGGGGAAGAGTTAAAAGTCAGGCATTCTTCTATAAGGGTCTCATCCATACCCTAGATCTTTTTTTATTTTGGTTTTAAAACCTTTGTAATAAATTTTTCCTATATGTATGCTTAAACTTTAAGCTATCTAATATGCATTTCCATGGGAAGTAATTTTTGGGGTTTTTTCTTGTGTATTTTTAAAAAAATTTATTTAGCTAGTAGAAATCCAATTTTTGTGAATCAATTTTTGTGTTGTTTGATTTTTATTTCAGACCCTTTCTTACTCTTATGCATTTAGATTTTAATTAGTTAAGATTACAGATTTCGTCCAAGATTGTAATCCTGTATTTTACTAATGTCCTTTCCAGCCTGTGCATATGCTTCATTCTTGTACAAAATAATTCCTCAATTGTTTAACAAGTCACTATCTCTAGAAAAGGCAGATTCTTGTAATAGTTTAGTGATGATAGGCTTTGGTTACATCTGAAGTTGATAGGAAAATTTCAGATTGTGCAAACAAACAGATTTCTGAATGAATATAATTTTGCTTAATGAAAATAATGAGTATATATATAATGAAAATGTATCATTATATATAGTAATAGCTATATGCAGAATGAAGCCTTGATTATTTCTCCAAAATGTCATACTCTATGAGCAATATCAAACTCTTCAAAGCAACAATCTCTGTGCAGACTTAGAGCACAGTAGGCCAACTTTCTTGCCACAGTACGCCTCCTGAACTCCAGTGGAGGTTTCTGAAGGCTGTGAATGATACTCTATTTCCTCATTATTGGATGTGCCATGTATAGAAACACTGGACTTTGATCTACTGCTCATATATGTACACATTTTTATATGAAGGCAACTCATCTTTCCACTTGTACAGCTTCTGGAAAAAAAAATAACCAGAGTAGCATGTTGCTATTTGAAYAGTATTTGCAGTTTTTCCTGATCACTTTCTTTCTCAAAAGAGATTTAATCACTGAAAAAGAAGTGTCTCTATGACAGATTAATTATTACGGAGATAGCAGCTTGTATTGGACACCATCTTGCTTCTGCCCATTGGTCTGTTGGATCTTTTGGGACCACTGAAACCTCTAAATGTCATGTGAGTGTTACACTTACAATTTGGTTGTGTGATGGTTGTGTGGTGGAGTAGATGGAGATGCCAGGAAAAATGGCATTAGAAAGCAGATTACCAGAGGCAGAAAATTAAATCTGCTGTTGCCTCAGGTGGTATCTGGTGAGCCTTCAGGAAGGAGGGGAGATAGATAGAAGCACTATAGCTGAAACAAATAAACACACTCAGAGACAGGTTGTGTACTCCTGCTTTTGTGCATCTGTGCAGTGAACAGAAGAGTATGATATCTGTGCTGGTTTTAATTTACTTTGCAATAATAAAAACCACAAATTTCAGCAATAGGCAAATACACGGATGTTTTCTTATGGCTCTTGGCAGTTCTATACAAACTTTTCTGAAACTAATGTCTTGTCTTCATTCCTATTGCTATCTGTACTAACCAGATTAAACTAGTACAGTACTAGTACTATGACTCCTGATACTGTAAAAATTCTTAATTTTCAGTGCAGTCAAGCCCTAAGCCCTTGAAAGTGCCAGAAAAAGACATAAAGTCTGTTGAAATTTAATACAATAAATTTTTGCTCTTTTCCTGTTGTATTCCTTAGCAGTTTTGCAAAGTTAGCTTTAAATAGGTTATTATTTAAAATGAATCATTRTTCATTAAAGAGTTTTAATGATTAAATGTGTTAACACAATTATGTCTAATCTATTAAGCATAAAATGTATTCAAAAAAGGACATACATGTTTCATAAGAGTCCCTAAGAGTGAAGTGTTATAGACAAATAATCGAGGAARAAATAGAGAGAAAATTGAATTTAAAATCAAGAAGTTCCAACTGGGAATTTTATTCTCTTCAAAGACTTAGTAAAATGTATTTATTAATTTAGTAAAATGTGTTTATTAATTTCTTCTCTATCTTCTAACTTATTTCCTCTACAATTATCAGAGAAGTTCGTTGGTTTTTTTTTTTTTTCCTGACATTTTAATGCTTTTCTAGCTTTGTTGTTTTAGTTACTTCATTATGAATCATGGAGAATGCACACAGAAACCATATAAAGTTGTTCAATAATTTTGACTCTAGCATTCTAATTTTCATTTTCTGTAAACTTGCCAAACTTTAACTGTTTGAACTAAAATGTTGGCTCCCATGTACTTTCACTGATGAGGAAAGGGCAAAGATGTTTCAATCAAATGTGATTTTTCTGGGTTTTGTTGAGGATGGGCAAACTGCATCAAATTGCCAATGTCAGTAAGTATTGCATTGAATTGTCTTATATTTCCTGTAAAAAAATACAGCGAGGTCATTCCGATGTCAGAAATACACTTGGTGTAACACCTGTGGATATTTGGTCAAATTGTAAACCTTAAATCTMAAGAGTCTCATTAGACCACATTCACAACAGAGATTAATGGCACTGGGAAGCTACCTGAAGATTTCATTTGAACTGGGCATGATAAAATCCAGGGCTGAAATGTCTGAGCAGAATTTTCCTTGGAGTTGCCCCTTTAAACTGTCAGGGACTGTTGTCATATTAGGTACTGAAAGATGGATATGAACTTGTCCTTTGTTTCCTGTATTGCTGCCTAGAAAGAGAGGACGCAGAAATGTGTGGCATCAACAGCTGTAAAACACTGAAGGAAGGGTAGAAGTGACAAGGAGATTAGGGTGAAGAACTAGGGGAAGATTAGATGAAGATAAACATTTTGCTTAGGCCTCTATTGGACTCTCAACAATAGTCCTGTTGTCCCTGAGATGTGGAAATAATAATGCCAGTAAATCTCACAGAGCTGCTGTCAAGATTTTTCATGATCATCTGCAGTATATTCAGGTATTACACACAGCACAAACAAAACCACAAAGAAATAGACAATGATGTATTYAGAGGTGAATGATGTACAATAAATACAGAGCTCCATACTGAYGGATTGAAACCACAAAGCATCCATTACAATATTCAAAGTATCTTTCCATCATAACTACTAAATAAGTAGGCACTCTATGGAAAAAAGAATTGTAATCATGGTGTTTTAAGAAAATCCTTAAAAACTGCCAGATACTTATGAAGCCCTGATTTATAAACTGTCCTCAAATCTCAGAAAGAAGCAAAAGGAACAGTTACAAATCAGCAGGGTATTTATATGTTCTGAGGTTTCCAGCCATCACTGTCAAATGTCCTTGTAACTTACCTTTTGCATACTGTCTCAAGCACAAGGAGCAGGCAAAGATCCTTGCTTCCTGGCAGGAATTCAGGGTGTATGTTACAGTGCTTTGCACTATTGTGTAAGCTTTTCCAACTTCTTTTGTCTGAAGACAGATTTTTTTTTTTTTTTAACACATAAATCCACATACATATTTAGATCACAGTAGAAGACTTTTAGAGGTAAATTATGCTTTATCATTTCAGTATGCTAATTAGAAAATATTGCTATTTTTTATGCAGAAGTGTGTATTGTAAACAAAAGAAAGAGAGACTAAGGTACTGTATATGTCTTCTGTTGACTGATTTCCCTTTAAATTGTAGCACATTTTCTTTACACTACTTTGTGTGCTTAGATGTGTCCTCACTTGACTTTTGGCTCAAGCAAATAACTCCAGAAATGAAGGATATGCCTACTGAGATCACTTCCTGCTGAAGTCTGGTTACTTGGCTGGGAAACTGGCTTCTCTTGTTCCTGCTGGAAAGTATTTACAATGGGGATGTTGTAGTATAGTGGCAAAGTTATTCCAGGACATGTTCACGAGTATAAATAGTCATATGAATAGTTATGCTAAAGAATCACAGAAGGCAATAAAACYTACTCATAATAATTTTCAGTCGAGGTTTTGAATTGCCTTGTTAGGAGTCCTACAAGCAGCACATAACTGAAGGATCAGCCAGGGATTGACCATCTTCAATTTACGCTCATGAAGTGGCTTTTGTGAATARCAAATTATCTAAATACCTTGAAAAGTTATAGTGATCCATCAAGCCTTATTCTTGTGAAAGCTAGGGTTTCTATCAAAATTCCTTTGAGTGCTCTTTTGTAGGCAGGACCCCTGTGTTTTTTGCTTGCTCTCACACTGCTGGTCCCAGGAAAAGCAACGTCTGCAAGGCAATGTCCATGGAGCAGGGCCTGGGGACACAGGCACAGAGGGGAGGAGCTGGAAAGAGCTGCGAAGAGAACTCCTGTTCACATGCATAATTACACTGTTYATTCCTCACCTCAGGACTGGCATGAAACATTCGACACCTCCTTTCCTAAAGATGATACAATAAGTGATTTTCAAGAGTTGAATCTGTCATTGCTCCTATGTGCTATCATCAGGTATTTCTTTTGCTCAGGAAGAAATTTTTATTAACTGCCCTGTTTGCAAAGGAAAATACAGAAGTCTTAAGCGATGTGTAACCCATTTTAGCTTTTGATATGAAGACCTGTGTAGTTAAATCTAATTGCAACTGTTTTCTCTAGTTGATATTCTGACATGTTTACTCATTACTCATTAGAAAAATGGTAGTGTGACCTTTTCTTTTGGCTCCTTTCATACCTAAACATGAGATTTAGATGTATTCTTATTAGCAAAGCTGTTTCCTGTGTTCTGCTGCTTCTCCTGACATCTCTTATGTGTATCTACTTCCTTTAAAGCTCTGGTAATTGCAAAAAAATTAACAATCCAACAACAACAAATAACACCTATTTTTCATTAAAGATAATTTTTTCTTACTTTTTCTTTCAGTTTAAGTTCTACCTTTCTGAAAAAAATGCCCCAACGAACAGACCTACAGTAAAACCMTGCCAATAACATTGATTTGTTGGAAATATTCCATTAAGTAAATGACTAMAATTTAAGGAATTCCTTTGTCTTTATGAATTAATGTGTTTATCCGTTATCCAATATATACAAGAAAGTGCAAATAAATATGTAGTTCTTGCTCATTTTACTGTTGTTTCATTACTGCTTATGTTTTCCCCCAGAAATAGATTCAAAGCCTCTCTGGCTCCTTCCTCTTTCTGAGTTAACCAGAGTCTTGGRAAGCCTGCCAAGCAGATGAGATTGCTAACTTCCAGCTAATTTGTGCTCATTGTCTTCCCATGCCTTTGGTGTACTACCTTGCTCTCATACAGAGGCAGAGTTTCAGTGCTTTGCTGTGAGCACTGAGGCAGAATGAGGTGCTCCAGCCTGTGTCCTCTGTGTGTGGCACTTCACCAGCCAGTGCTCATCTGGGGTCCCCAAGTCCCCTTTGTGTCACAATGTGCTAGACAGCGTGACAGACTCCTGATCCTACAGATGTTGGAAAACACTAGCACTAAATTGTGATAAAGGAGATAATACCATCATTTATTTCCAAGTTTATACTGGTGAGAAAAGAGACATATCTCCCTTTCATGAARTATTTTGAGCTTGATACTTGAACTGTTACTTCAGTGCAACAGAAAAGTCTATATATGGGATGAGAGCCCGGGATCAGCAATAAAGGCACTGTGCAGTCCTGTAGAGGGAACTTGCCCTTTATGTAGGTATTCAATATTAGGAAAAACATTTGTTCACAAGAGCAAAAAGACCCGGTGGAAAGGCATCTTTTCAACTGGCATGTTTTCAACTATTTCTGATGAATTAAACTGACCTTTAGAAATACACGTCTGGGCTGGCACTAAAGCCAGCGTTTCTATTTTTTCAGTGTGTGTATACATGAGGAAAGCAGCGAGCAGGGYTAGGAGCTATTGTTTGTGGCCAGGCAGGGATGTACAGCAGGTACACAGTGCGTGCACAGCGGTGAGTGATGGCAGCTCCCCCGTTCCGATCCCTTCCCGGATGCGGAGCGCGGGGCCGAGCTGTGCCATCAGTGCTGCCAAGGTGTTTGAGCAAGGAACACCGTGATCTTTCTTAAGGCAACTCTGGCATTTTAATGATCTGAAAGGTTATGGTGAATTATAACAATATATTTAGACAGTCCACTGAGAGGAGGAAGCGGGGGCAAGTCTKAAAGTGTTTGTTTGTTTTCCAAGAAAAATGTTCCAAGTGATTTTTATTTTAAAGACTAGYGCAGATGGGATAATTCTAATAAGAACTCAGAAATTTGTTACCTTAATGAAATTTTACATGCGTACACAGACTTCTGTCTTGTACTGAGTTGCCTTATAAGTATTTGTTGCATTACAAACAAATCAGCTTTGAGACAAAAGGTCATACCTTTTGTGCTTAGAATGAGGATCATATTTTCAGAGAAACTCAGATTGTGCTCATAAACTGGAGGGATTATTTTTTTTTCTGAGAAAAGTTTAGCGTATGAACTAGGAAATGTGTTGAAAATCCACACTTGGAATGTCTTTGAAAAACCTGAAAAAACCACTTTGAAGCAGTTAGAAGCTGAGGCCCAAACCCTTTTGAAGGTGGAGCTTGTTAGAGCAGAGAACTCCAGTTGAGTTTACAAAGCTTGCTTTATAACTTAAGCAATAGAAAATACCAGTTCCAAAGCCCGGATTAATTTTGATTTTAACCTCCTGAATGAAATGTTTAAATCAGAATATTGTCATCAGCTCTCTTTAGAGAGAGTACTGAGAGTAAAGGAGCACTTCAGAGTCAGTAAATTCCATCAGGAAAACATTACTCTCTTTAGGTGCTCTATTTAAATTTCAATCAAATCTACATATAGGTTCTTTTCCTTCTGTCTACCATCTTCTTTTTTTTTTTTTTATTCCACAGATGGACTTCTGACATTTTTGTACTATCAAATATGTGATGGAAAAGAAATGATCTTGTGTCTAAAGTTTTGGAGGTGGATTGACAAGAGGATCAGGTGTAGGATCTTGCAATGAAGTAAGAGCACAAAGCCCTTACGTACTTATTTGCCTGGAATCTCCTGAATACATATGTATGATGAAGACTGAAGGCTAGAACAAGTGCTTAGATAAGACCACCAAATTTTTATCTAAACTTCAATTACATGTTAAGCACAAAACTTTAAAAATTATTTTTGACTTTTGAACTACACTGCCGTACAGCTAATATTTTTACGTTATTTTTTTCTGTGCCAGAAAAGAATAATTGTGTTYATTGGCACTAACAGTAGCTGGCAGGTATACAAAAATTTTGTTAGTTAAGACATGTTTGAAGGTTGCTTATAGTTACCTGTTGTCTCTGTTATGAGAAAGACTGGGAAGAAAGRAATTCAACTGATGCAAAAAAACCCCAAAAAACCGAAAACAAACCTTCGATCAATTTGGTTAGCTTGAACAGTTAATAGCAGGAGTATAAGAAACAGYAAAAGTATTGCATGTTTGGAATGAGGCAACAGGTGGTTTCAGGATAAGTATAGGTATAAATCTTTTGCAATGGTTACTAAGACATGTAACAGCCACAAAGAAAAGGAATGCCCATGCTTTAATTTGGCAGCTGAAGGCCATTGTGAAATTTCCAACTCATTCACTTGAAGAGTCAGGAAAAGGGTGCTTCTCTAATGACCACCTAAGCCTTGTTTGGTGATGGAGAGATTTCAGAAAAACACTATGCCTAGTTTTTTTTAATTTTCTGAAGCAAAAGTTAAAAAACTTTATGATTTTGTGATTTGGGGACAGAAACTGGAAGAACTAAGGTCTATCAGATTCTGCAGAAGCACTAAGCAGGCAATTCTCTATCTGAAGGAAAAAGAGCACAATACTGAAACACTGCATTTACTTACAAATTGACTGCCTTATATTCTGTTATAAAAGCAAGTTCTTGTAAAATTTAGAAAAAAAAATTTAATGTCCTATTTAAAATGTAGACTAATGCTCAGCTTTTTGTGTGGGTTTTTTGTTTTTGGTTGTTTTTGTTTTTTTTTGTTTTTTTGTTTTTTTGTTTTTTTTATGTTTGTATGCTTTTGAGCTAACGTATTCCATATCTTTTTAACAAACCTGAAGTAATGAGTTGAATCCCGTAATGGGCAAGAAGAAATTAATTAAAATTTCCTCATATCACTGTACATCTTTATAAGGACACTATCTGTGATAGAAGGGAATGCCAATGAAAAGAGATGATCCATGTTTATTCCTAAGGAAACGTGTGCTCTCTCTACATATGTTGTTGAAGCTACTATTGCCTCCTACCTGGTATCTTATTTTTGAAATCTGTCCTTCCAATTGCCAGGTGACTGTTTTGTTTTCATCACTACGAACAGCAGAATATTTTAGGTAATGCAATGCAATACCAACCTACGTTATAGAAAGCCAGAGGTACTCTACAAAGGGAAAATTCCACATTAGAATACTGGATTTTATTTCAGAATGATAATTCCAGGATACCACAACATCTATTGAAAAGAATAATTTATCTAGATTTTGACAAATAAGTACAAAATATTTGAGATACAGGCCAGGTCTAGTAAGAAAAGAAAAAAAGGTGCCTCTTCTTGGGTCATTAAGGGTGGCTATTCTGAAGTTATCAATCAACTGAGTTCATTTGGTCTATAAAACAATCATCAGGAAGCTCAAAAAAAAAAAAAAAGCAGATGAAAGCGCTTTACACATAGGTCATGCAAAGAGGTAGAAATACACATTGTCTATCTTAGCACACGCAAGCAGAGTTTGCAGTAAACTGATATTTCCTCAGATCACTGTCTACAGTCAAAATGGATGTGTTCAATGATAGAAGGGAATGTCAAAGAAAAGAGAAGATCTGTGAGTGTATAGGAAATAGATCAGAGCACTTTCCCTTCTAGTTAATCAACCTTCCAAAAATCTAATATAAGAAAGGAAATTTAAGTCAGCCCTAGGAGTATTCAGCCTGACTCAGAGCAGGAGCTTTAKACATTTTCTCAGTGTTAAGATGGATAAAGATCAGATTAAATAAAAACCCACCCCAAAACCTAAAACTCGGCCTGCTTGGTTTATTCTTCTGGGAATTTCTGGGAGGTCCTGAAAGAACAGTGTCCTTGGCTATTATTAAAACTAAAGATTTTTCCCTGAGACCACTCTACAGCCATTTTCTGTGTCAACAATAGCACCAAATGGCTACAGCAGGTAGTAAAAGCTTTCTGGTAATCTTTTTTTCTCCTGTGTTTCCAGGTGATAATTGAGGTGCACAGTTCATTCTATGATGCTATGATTTTCCTGGCTCTTCTGCAGTACTTGTAAACTGGAAATTTTCCTTGAGAACTCTTTGCACACATTCTTCTTCCCATCAGCCCTCAGCCCTTACTCAAGACCCCAGTCTGGAGCTGTTGGGGTCCCAGGAAAGCTGCTCAAGGTGAGACCCCATCACCATCACCATTAGTGTTGTTGATCAGTTGGGTGAAGGATAATTTTTAAATGGCCCAAGATGCATTTGCGTGTTGCTGCTTTCAGTTGGCTGTCCAAAGTTTGCAAAGCATTGTATCCAAGAGAAAAAAAAAGAAACATGCGGAATAAAAACAATGATGCTACTCCAGGCATTAGTATTTAGGATTTAAACTAATACCTCCCAGGAAGATGGGCAAATTAAGCCAGTGAATATTGTCCCAGGCAAATTCCAGGAAAATACTCAGAATTTTGCCAGGAATAAGACTGACACTATAATCTTCATTAATCCAAGGAGTATACATTAATATATTCCACACAAAATTTTCGTATTCTTCAGTAGATCATGAATCAATATTTGTAGAATGCTTTGAAGAGGACAAGCACTRTTAAATACCACATATTAGTTATTATTGTCATTATGGGTAGTGTTGTTGACTTGATTTGAAGAGTTCCATGTGATTGTTTTAAAATAAATTACAAGTGAAATGAGAACTAAACAGTGTACGAAAGCAAGCTCAAAMCATTCAATCAACACAGTGCTCTACTTTCTTCTTGAAAAAACACTGATTTTTACTTTTTGCATGGCTTACTTACATTAAATGAAAACATCTGTCTGGGATTTCTAAGAATCTGGAGAACAAATGGGAATGAGGTGCAGAACTCCTATCTTTTGATTGTACTTTTTATTAATTGCATATCAGACTACAATCCAAGATCCAGGTGCAGTGATGTTTTTAAGGAGAGGGCCCCAAACAATCGACACATGAAATGTGTGAGAGTATGTCTATACCACTCTGGAGAAATAAAGGGTTAAGATTTCTCATTTGGGTCCAGAGACACCCTTCTATCCAAACCCCACAGCTCAGCACTCTCAGATGGGGACTTGAGGCCACTAAGGTGGGGTTTGACCATTGCTGTGTCCTGGCCACATATCCTTGCCATCAGTGCTTAGGGATAGTACTCAACAGATTTTCCTTTTAAATTTATTTTGCTCAGTATAAAAGTTGGGGCCGGTTTTAGAAGCCGTGTTCAGGTTTGGAACTAGTATTCTTCACAGGAAAACGAGGATTCTTACTGGGGAAGAATTCAAGCCCTTCTTGGTTTCTGCCATTCAGTGACTTCCTTTGCTAAGCTCCCAGGTGCTCTTCCTTGATCATTCTTCTAGTAGAATAATATTTTGATTTATCATTATATTTACAAATAGAATTTTCATACAGTGTCCATGATGAAATTAATGATTAAGTACATATGACTCATACACTCACCAAGCATGATTTKAAATTCAGAATTTTCCTTTTGAAAATAAACTGTTTCTTAAATTAAGAGAGAAAAAATATTGTATAGACTAAGCAAGAAATAATTTGTTAACTAATTATTCATTAAAGGAAAACTTTTATACAGCTTATTCCAGTTCTTTTAGGTCATATTATTTTGCAATTAGATTACAGGTTTATTAAGATACAGTCTCTTCTCATATTCATTCCTTTTTCCTCTACCTTTTTTTTTCTTCAGTAGCTTGTTAAATACATCCCTCAGTATGTAGTTTAAAATATAATTCCTTTAATACACTAAGATGTAAAGAATCCAGACTTTTAATTTAAAATTTATAGCTTTGAAAATAAATTCTCTATTTTGTAGTTCTGTGAAATGGACCTTTGTTCTTTTCAAGATACACCCAAAACTGAATTTATATTATGTAAGTAGGGTCAAGTTTTGCTTTTAATAACAAAGCTTTTAATGGTGAAAAATATCTGAGCAAGGTTTTATTTGGGAGGATTTTTAACCCAATTAAAAAAGATAAAACTTGCAAAGAATATTGCGATCATTGACGTAATGTAAGCACCTACTTTTCTACTCCTGCTCTTAARCATCTTTAATGAATACACCTGCTTTATTAAACAACTTGCAGTCCTACAAAATAAAGCTGAAGTTCTTAGGAAAGAAAAGAGTAGTAATACCCGTCTGTTATTGATCACACAACTTCCAGAAGTTCATTAGAAGTTCAAATTACTTATTTGTAAAGGAGTTCTATATAAAAAAAATAAGCTTGATTCAAAGCTTGAAGTCTGTAAAAGCACCTGAAAAGAACAGTGAGTGTTTAATTATTTCATCCCAAATTAGGTAACAGTCTTGCTGTGAGATAAAGGTGATTCCGCAATAGTACCCCAGCTAAAATATATGATCTTTGCTCCAGACAGGGGTAACAGATAATGAGATGAAATGCCTACTAGAATAATACTTTAGAATTGAGAAATCCAAATTGCAAAATGATACTTAACAAAGCCTAATGGTCATTAACTATTTAATTCTCACAGCACTTTTGTGAGAGAAAGTAATTAYATTTTCCATTTACATTAAGTTCTTCATGCGAAATTCATAAAGGAAATCAGCATATTCTAAGGTATAAGATGAGCCTTATTCTTGGCATGATGACTCTGAACTGCTCTTTCTACCAATCTTGAGAGCCACGAAGAAAAAGGACAGGTGAGGTGGGGAAGACTGAGGAGAGGTGAGGTGAAGGAAGAGCTGGAATTCTGGAAGACAGACACTGGGGAAAGGATCCTGAGGTTACAGCACATCCACTTGAAGCCAGGGATCTTGTGAGAGAACAGATGCAGAAAAAAGGGGAACCAGGATAAACTGTATGAACTCAATTCAGAGGTGTAACTATCCTTTTTACAGCTGAGTGGAAATTTATTAACTTTTTTAAAGATATCATAGGTGATTGGATAAACCTTACTACCAGGCACTGCAGATTTTTAACTGAGGTGTTACAGCCAACTCTGAGGCACAGCAGTTCTTGCAACACTTGAGAGCTGTGGGGGCTCCATTGCAAAGCTTTTTAATCCCTTCTAAAGGTATTTCTGCAGGATGCTGTAATCCAGCTCGCAGGGATTTGCAGCATATATACAGCTTTATTATCTCTGCTCCACGTTGAACCCACAGAAGTGGAGATGTTGACTGAMTTGCCCAGGGCCAAACTTAAGAGTCAACAGCACGATGAGAAATGTTTTCCTCGCTTTCAGAGTAATGTCCTCTCCTCCACTGCTCTCCTGACATGAAAACTGGAAAAAGAAGAGATTCAGAAAATAGTGTTCTGTTATCTGTGAATTCTCCTACACTGGACTTTTCAATTTACTTTTTTTATTAGAAAATTAATGCCTGTACTTCTTAATAATAAGAAAATCCAACCAACCAACCAAAACCAAACAACCTAGAGTGTGAGTTTTTTTCACAGAAAATGTAGATGYCTTTGATTTGAGAAAAATCAGGATAGTAGCATCACTTTTATACAATTTTATGTTAACAGTATAAATAGGATAAATCTTGGTATTGTTCTAGATATGCTTTTCTTGTTACTATAGATATTTCTTATTTTATCTACACTCTTCCTTTATTAATCTTTTATGTGGTTGTAAATAAATTCCCAAGTTCCCAATTGGACATGCATATTTTTAAATAGGTTGGCAAGAAATATCTTCCCCTTATTTCCTTAAATTGTAGCAACCCCAAATCACATATTAGTGATATACCATCCTAAGATGCAAGAAAACAGGACAGAAAAATCTTGTCCTGTTTCTTTACTCTGCCGGCAGTTTCCCTTTCTGGGAAAGAAGAGATTTCCAGGTTCCCAGTGGGATTTTATATTCTCCTCYAGCCTTGGAATGTCCCAGAAATATCAGATTTTTCAACCACAAAATTTTGCAATTCAAGAAATTAAAAATAAAGAAAATTTAATAGATTTTGTGGTATCTGATGGCACTTCTACAAAAGGGTGTGATGGCGTCTAGGGAAATTGGTTTTATAGATGAAAAGCTGCAACAAGCAGTCACAATAAAAAGGCAAATGCTTTAAAGTATTCTAAAATATCTTTTTGTAATAAAGGTGGTGTTTGCCACTCATAGAGTATAATGTTTTAGTCTAGTGTGATGTTTTATTGCTAGTAATTTGGTTCTCCAGTTGGAAGGTAATGAAGCCTGCCCAAAATGATTTAGAAACATATATATATAAATATATCATATGCTTGTGTAATTCCTKGTATGAAAATAACCTCATCTGAGACCAGACCTTTCATAAGCATTTCTTGGAACTTGGCTTAAGGTACCTTGAAGCAGCCTGATTTTCATATGGGAAATGCATGTGTAATAAATTAAATTCACTTCTGTCTTTAGAYGTCTTTGTATATATTATGGATTTTTTCTTTCTATTCCATACAGTTATTTTAAAAATAATTTGGTTACTTCAAGACACGTTTTTCTCATATGTCAAACAATACAGATTCAGCAAAAGCTTTTCTACAAGAATATTTAATCTCTTCTTCTTGACTTAGTAAATACAGCAGGAAAAAAAAAAAAAAAACTATTATGAAGTGTCTGAAACTAGAATTAGATGATTGTTGAACATGAAACTTTCATCTGTATGGGGTCAGAGATTTGTGCGTGTGCTTGCATCAAGTGTGACCAAAATACCGCTTCAGGAAACAGCCACCACCCTATTCCCAGTCTACTCTGCTGAACAATGATGTTGTTGATGGCAACTGAAAGTAGCAAACCAATTAATAGACAGTTGCAGAAAAATCCTGGAAAGATATGAGTTTGCTTGGTTGCTTAAACACTTCAAAACAAAGACAGTCTGTCAACCATAATTTGAAAAAACATTGTGGTTAGTTTGTGTGTGGGTTAACAGCATGAACRGCACCTAAAGTCATTACAGGGATTACAAAAATGAAACTGAATAGTACATTAAAGCACTTAACTGTTAGTTCTGCTCACAGGGAAATATTCTGTAATATTATCAGCATTGACTCTTGTATTAAGCAATGGAAAGAAAATGGCACAACTCAATTTCACAATTTATTACAGTCTCCAGATTTGTCAAATAATTTCAAATTATGCTCTTTTTCCACTTTAAGTTTCCCCGCTTTAATTTAAAAACTAATGCTTTAGTTTTTATAGCTCCTTCTTTATTCTTTCTGCCTGAAAAATGATCCCCTTTTCCATTTGTTTGGTGTTATTAGCTACAGTACCTTCCAGGATATGCTGAGAATGTAGTTAGGCACTTGATATATGTCAAAAAAGGCACTATATGGCCCATATCTCACATACAAAGCAAATTAGCTRTAGTGACTGTTTCTCTTTGACAAATGTATCTAACGTTTTTTTACAAAGTAAGCTAGCATTCTTCCATGGTAGTAAAACTACCAGTTTCCTATAATAGAAAACATCTGTCTTTTATTTGAAGAGGTACCAGATATTTTTTGTTAATTTGTTTGTTTTTAAAGAATGGTAAAACTCAACTTTCACGCAGAAAATTTCCAGCTGACTTGGGCAACAGCAAAAATTTATGAGAGTAGTGCTAGGGGGTTTTTGCCACAGCTGTCTGTAAATGGCCATGTATTGCCAGCTCACATTCCAGAATTAGTGCAAGGACTTTCCTCATTGCCATTCTCCTCACTCCACAAGTGAAGGGAGAACTTTCCTTTGCATTTTAGCAGTGCTAAGTAACCTTCCCTCTCCAGAAATGTTCTTGGCATAGCACTCTGATTTATGCAGGTAATGCCTAAGTTTGGAGACKGAGCTTCCCATGCAACAGTCAAAGTATGATCTGAACTCTTCACTTGGATAATTTGCTTTTATTACTTCCTGCAAAGCAAGTGATTCACTGAGTTTGCATCCATCATAATGCATCAGACCTRATAAGATGCATCTGCGGGTCCTAAGAACAGCCAAATTAAGTGGTTAAGCCACTATCAATCATATTTGAGAWACTGTGGCAATCCAGTAAAGATGTTCCCTACTGGAAAAGGGGAAACATAACCCTCATTTTTAAAAAGAAATAAAAAAGAAGATCCCAGGACTACAGGCCAGTGAGTTTCAGGTATGTGCCTGGCAAGATGGAGTAGATCCCCCTGGAAATTGTGTCAGGGCACATGGAAAAGAAGGAACGTGATTTGTGACAGCCTTGGCTTCATTAAGGGCAAATGGTGCCTGACAAATCTGTTTTGCCTTCTACAATGTGGGTACAGTGTTGGTGGATAAGAGAGGAACATCTTATGTCATGTACCTGGATTTGTGCAAAGAATGGAAGCCTTGATGGGATTTTGAGCAATGGTCTTGTGGAAGGTGTCCCTGACCATGGAAGGGGTTTGGAAGCAGGTGATGTCTAAGGTTCATTCCAACCCAAACCATTCCATGATATGATTCTATGATAATCCAAGTTTTTTCTTTCAGTCCTGCCAGGATATATCTGTGGGCACACTCCGAAATGAGAACTTTATACTTTTAGCAGGAAGGCTGGGAGATCAGAGAGTGGGCTCACATCACGGTGTTTTTCAGGGCTGATTTTAAAGAAGTATAAGCTGTTAGTCCTCTTGYATTTCCCTGAGGCACAAATCACTCGAATCTTGGAAAGTCATGGGAAAACATGATTATCCCCCTACCCATTCCTCATATTCTYTCACTGTTACATTTGTTGCCCAGGTTTAGACCTCATATGATCATTCAACTAACAATTCCTCATGTTCTGACAATCTGAAATAAACATAATCTCAAACACACCTGAAATCAACGTCACATTGCTGACCAGCATTGGAGGTGCTTGAAACTGTGGACAATTAACAGACCGATGTTATAAAAAGAAGTGTGGTTTCTTTTGGTTCTTTCTGTTGTCAACAGAAAAGAGAAAGACATCTCCTGGAGGCAATTTCAAGATTTCTCAGGGCTGCCTGTTTAGGAAGTCTGTCTCTCCTGGCAGTAAAAGGACTCTACAGTGTTGGAGTCTTTCTCCAAAACTGGCTTTGGAGACCAGCCTATGTCCTACACCTAAGCAGGGAGTGACAAGGAAGGGACACCTCTGATAACAAAATTTGTGTTCCTGTATACTTTTGAGAAATTGCTTTTATAACAAAACCTATAGGGTTTCCAAGCACATTAAAAGGTCACTTTCAGTTCTGAACTTTCTCAGCCTTAGGAGAAAGGGTCAAGACCCTTGCAGATTGTAAGAACAGTCACTGAGGACAGCTTTTTGCCACTCATGTGGCACTGTATACTCATTTGTTTAGCCCAGCTGTTAAAGGCAATTTAGCAAAGCACTTAAACATACCTTATGTGCAGCCAGAGGRTATAAAATGGTAGAATAGATTTTCCTTTGCTCCCCTGGGGAAGGAGCAAGGCAGTCTGACCCTGGTCCTGCCATTTTGTCCATARGCATCTACAGAGCTGCATTAAAGAGAGATCTGTTCTACCAGGTCAGGTGGAGATAATGTAATTGACTCAGCAAGTCAACAGGCACATGTACCTACACATACGATCAACATTTGGAAATACAGATGTCCCCTTTCAGGATAATCCTGTTAAAACTCAGCACTGCTGGCAGAACACTCCACATCCTCTGATTCCAGGACACTTTTCAAATGGGTTCAAATACTCAAAACCTATTCTTAGAATTCCTTGTCCATGTACCATATTATCCTGAACACTGTGGAGTASTCCTGTTATTCCTGGGCTTCCCCACAGGTGCAGGGACTGAGATGTATGGTCTGGAGCCTATAAATATATGTTTTCATACCTTGTCACTGCTTCTTTCATTTATATGGAAAAAAAATACAAGAAAAAAGGCAGTTTTCATCAGGCAGCCAGGGTACTTGGGCATGAGCATTGTTGTAGAATCATACAAGTGTAATTATTTCTTTCTTAATATTTTTAAGTTCAGTGTAGAGTTTSTCTCATAGTGTAGCCTTTGTGATAACAGTTCCAGTTCAGGAGGGGAAAATGTCATATTGGAAAAATGTGTAGACAGATCCATCAGATAACAAATAACTGAGTAGAAAGTGAATTGAGAGTGACAGCAGCAGCCCACTGGAGGTAACAAGCTAAAAAGACAGGAAGCCAGTGAGACATGACAAAGAGAGTAAATGAAATTAATCTTCCTCCTGCTGACAACAAATTTCAGGCCAGCCACAGCCACCCAGCTTTGCATTACCCACAATTATATTCTGGTTAAATATATTTCCAAATTCACAGGAACTGGCTGTAGACTTCAATCAACTGGATTTGTGATATACAGGAATAAAAAGCAGAGTTTTTCTAGATAGGWATGCAGATGAATTTTCTATAAAGCATTAGGCACATTGTACTTCCATTAAAGATTTTTGATTTAAGTCTCTTGGCTTAATGTGAGACAAGCATGCAGGCTATAACTGTATTGCATTTCCCTCAAGAGGCTTCTGTGAGTGGCCACTTTTGCTGAGTAGTAAGCAAACACAAACCAGAATGAAATGTCTGTTTTAAGTAAGGCATGATCTTCCATTTCTTTACACTGTCATGATCAAAACTGATAGASACAATCAGAGTCCAGAAGCACAGCACAGGATGGAAAGGTCTGACTTTAAATTCTACATGCACTGATTGAATCTAAACTATGAATAACTGGAAACAATCCCACTTGCTCTGACAGGAATAATTGTTTTTATTGGTCTGCTAAGTTTGCCTGATATTTCTCTATCAGTCATTCATGACATGAAATTGTTTCCAAAGAGATAACCTAAAGACCACAGTACTTACTAATAATATGTATACTGCTCATCTTGATAAATGAATATGTTGAATTTCAATGGAAATATTTCAAAATGGAATCTGTGAGACATAATATATCGAGATAATTTTTCTCTTTACGTGTAGACCTAAATGCTGAGACAGTTATATGAGTAGTTTTAAATATATTGACCAACACAATCTGAATAAGAATCTGTCCCATTCTATCCAGTCAACACAGACATCACTAATTAGTTAATAATCTAATAAAAAAAAAGAGAGTATTGTATGTCAATCTTGCTTTCCATGCTTAACTGCTTTTGGAGTGTTGTTTTCTTTTTAATTTTGTTTTATTAATTCTTTCACTAACATAGAGCTATTAACTACTGCTCTTGTCACATRGATAAAATGACCTTCTGTCAGAACTTTGTTTTCTAAGGTGTTAGAAAAACCACAGAAAAGATTTTGTAAAGGTTAGCTACAACATATGAGGGATACAGAGGCCCAGAGTTTCACCCAACACTCCTTTGTGTGTGCTCAGGCATGAAAATGGACACACACTTGCTCTGGAGAAATAAAGGACCATTTACTGCAGGTGTCAATGGATGCCTTTACAAAAAGGTTAGACAAACATCTGCCAGGATTGCCATAGGTATAAGCAGATCAAATCAAGTAGTTGGACTAGATGACCTTCTAATATTTTTTTTTTATTTGATTCTGCAAAACATAATAGTTTTGCATCAGTACAGATTTCATGTCATAGGGTAGCAGCATTTTCTCTCACTGGGACCACCACACCTGATTATTTAATCAATTCATCCAATGATGGAGCTGTTGCCAGAAATACATTGACTTCAAAATCCACAAAAATCTAGGAAAACTGAAGMAAAATGTGATCTGAAAAGCACTATGTTTCTCTTAGCAAACATTAAAAGTAGAGCTCCTTGAGCTATATAAACACATGTGATTACAGAACAACAATTTAGAAATTAGATGGATATATATGAAACAAAAAAGATTTTGGATGTAAAAATAAATTTCAAGCTCAAACAAATACCAGGCAATAGAAAAAATTCCCATAAAAGTAATAAGAACACCTTMTGAACGTGTATTAATTCTATACTTAGATGAAAGTTTTGAAAAGATGTATTTCAAGAACCATCACTTGCTAGACAGTGACAGATAGAGGTTAATAATATTCTAAGGCATCTCTTATCCTGTGACTGTTCCAGTTGGAAAGCAAAATAACAGGTATCCAACAACACAATCCCCAATCTGACTAGGAAATGTAAAATATAGTTTGGAGGTCGTGAGTGAGGTTCAGAGTTGACAAATCTACTCACAATTTCTGTGTAAACGGCTGACCCCCCACCCCAAGGGTAAGAARTGTGCTGCAGCCAAAGCATTGTGGCAGGCAGTGATTGCATGTAATAGATGCTACACAGGTTATGCAATGATTTGAGGAATTTGTCTTCCTAGACAAGACACATGAAAATAGGAAGAAAATTCCAGAGATTTAATTTTTTCTCTTTTTGGTAGAGGCATATATAACAAATTCAAAAGAACAGCAAGTTTTAAAATGAAGCCACACCATGCAATTTTTTTTGAAGTTAGGGCAAATATTTCWGTTTACTCATGACACCAGATATCTGAAATGGCTGTGAAGGATTAATGACTTTTTACACCAGTTGAAAAGCAAAGTGCTGTGTATCTCCTAATTATTCAACAGATTTTTCAGCAAATATTTTCCATTTGAGGCTAAGACATCTCTCAAGTCCTACTCAAACTGTCAAAATGGGGTAAAAAAGAGTGAAATTATCTAAAAATTATCTATTAAAAGATTAAAATGTTTTAAATAAACAAGATTGTTTTTAAAAGTGTGTGGAACACCGTAGATACTTATAGACCTTATTCAGCAAAAGAGTGAAATAAGAAAATTTTTGGCCATACTGGGTTTGAGACATATTTTATTCCAGGTTCAARCAACACCAAATGTTAGATGAGAATGTTTCTAGTCAGCAATTACAGAATAATATGTTTTAGCAGCACAATATATAAAGACAAACATGGCTTAATTTATGAGTTAAGCCTKCATGTAAATAATGTTTAATGCATTGCCTCCAAATTCCTGGTCATATATGAGAGTTGAATTTCACTTTAAGGCCTTGTCTGAGAATAAAATTTGGTTTTGCCTTAGAGGGGAAAAAGGCAAAGGAGGCAATCCTTCTATTTTCTTGGCTGGCAGCCTTGTTCCAGAGCCTGGACATCTCTGAGAATGCTGTTGCACTTTGCTTTTTGCCCTGGCAGGCTCTTGCAGGGTTTCTGTTTAGTCCTTCCTTGGCAGTTTTAGGTTGGTTTTTGGACTCAATGGTCTTAAAGGTGTTTTCCAATATAAATGATCCCATGAAAGTATGATT
Source organism: Malurus melanocephalus (assembly GCF_030028575.1). Classification (NCBI taxonomy): domain Eukaryota; kingdom Metazoa; phylum Chordata; class Aves; order Passeriformes; family Maluridae; genus Malurus; species Malurus melanocephalus. Next base: position 4,408,710 of record NW_026623243.1, on the reverse strand, counting down.
TTGGGGAATGGCCCATCCTCAAGATCAAAACAGTTTAAACTAAAACTAAGACAGATTAAAGTAAGTGTAGCTCCATTCAATTCAATGTTCAACAGTTACAGGAGAATTACGCCAAGGTGGGTTTTTTCAGCTAGGCATGAATTGCATCACATTTATGGGTTTCTCTCACAATCACATTCTTTTATTGCCCACACAGCAGGTGTGGATGTACCCTGACAGAGATGTGGGGGGAAAGGAGCTATGATAGCATGATCTAACTTYCCAGGAACAGCAGGACAAATACATCACTCCAGAGATTCAAAACTCCCTCAACCTTTTCCATGTTTGTTGCCCAGGACTGGCCTAACCTTGAGAAATTGGTCTAACCTTAGTTTTGGTCTAACCTTGATAAATTTGACAGTTTATTTCAGCTGAGATAGAGAGAGACTTTGCCAAATCTTATCTGAATCAAACATAAGAATTCTTCTGCAAAAAAATGASCTAGAAGTGTTGGCCTGTGTCTCCATGTATCATTTGGTTTATTTTCAGTCCAGACCATAGCTAAGGAGGCCAGTAAGTGAATGAAAAAGGAGGTGAGAAAGGAGGGAAAAGGTCCATGGTAGAAAACTGAAATTAAAACTAATTTTCATATCTGGAAACTTCTATATGGCAAAAATTCAATGCTTGGCCAAGGGTTTGAATAATTTACTATTTTTTATTAGTATCCTGTTTTCTTACGTCCATAAAATATGATGAAAAGTTTAAACTTTTAGTTGTAATTTATATTATGCTTGAATTACTTGATAAATAAAGACTTGTCTTTATTGCACCTATCACCTGAGGAAAAAGTCTTCTCAGAAGAGTCTGTTGTTTTACATAAAAATGTCTTGACAAAGTGCCTCAGACAYGTTTTCCTTCACTGAATGTTCAATTTTTTTACACTTTTAAGTTAGTTGAAAATGTAAATGTAAAGGTAGCCAGACATCTTTTTATTAACTTTGCAAGGTTTGTGTATTATGTATTCTAGTGAATTTGTATGATATTGCATGCTCACCATGTTCTCCTGATAGTATAATAATAAAGTACAGGGAAAAACAAGCAGCATTGGCTTTCCTCAGGTTTAGGAAATGACTCACCAATACACATATACCTGAAAATCTRTGAAAATATTCAGTAGTAAAAGATCTTTTGCATGGAGATTTTCAAACTGCTTGTCTCAGACAGGAGTCCACAGGAAGCTTTTTCAGCAGTGTAAAATATCTATCTTGGTTCTACTTATGTCTTCCAGTCCTGGGATTTCTTCCAGTACAAAAGCAAATGACGTTATCAGGCCTCCAAAGGCCAAATTGTGACTGTGTGTGTGGAGGGTTCTGCCGGCACTGAAACCTCTCCAGCTGTGGTGACAGCTGGATTGACACAGCCACATTAARCACTTTTGATGACAGTAACAATTACAGCTCACCTTCTCCTGGTTCATTGGTGCTCAAATTGCTTCCGTTGAAAATGCAAACACTATCCACAGCCTAAAAATACCAATTTAGCCCTATGAGCTAAAAAAAAGAGCCTTTGACCCAGGAACTTGGTTCCTACTTAGTTTGCAGGTGTCTTGCTCCCTGCTGCAGTTTTTCCTGGGAGCAGGAATGTCTGCCTTGGCAGCTGGGTGAACTCTGGCAGCCTGTGCATGCAGGAGAAGCTGTACTTAGAAACTCCTGCCCTGGACTGCCTGCCACAGCCATGGACAACCCAGGGCAGCCTCACATCCCTGCTCTTGGTAGCCAGGACCAGATGCAGCAAGCCCAAAGAACTTCAGAGCTGGGATAGCAGAAACAGACTTCAGAGTTTGGGATAGCAAAGGCAGCTACAGATGAGTTAAATAAGCTGTGAGCAGAGACCAGATGTAAACTTCTTTTCAATTCTAAACATCTCCTGTGCCAAGTATTCTTGCTTGACCACCCCATAGCTGTTTGAAACAAATGGAACTCATTTTTCTCTTCTTTCTTTCTGTTTTTTTTAAAYAACAGATGGCAAAGCTGTTCACAGTCTCCGTTTAGACTAACGTTTGCTGTATTGTAAATAATCATGAACTGAGCTTTCAGTCCAACCATTCCCCAGCCCTCAAATATTTTTATGTAACATATGATAAAGTGGTTCTCAGAAAAAGTTCGTCTGTTTCTGTTGTTACATTGTCTAGTTGTTGGGACTAATTGTGTCAGGTGGATGAACAGCCTGCCAAACTCCAAAAAGCCAAAGAGCACAAGACTTTGTGAGCTCTTTGCTATTACCACTTTATTGCAGAGTAAATATCTATGCTAGAAACTGCAGATTGTGATATTGCCTCAGGGATCTAAAGTATCAAGAGCAACRTGTTATAGTTTTCCAGTTCTGACATAATATGCTTTGGCAATTTACTGCTTTGAAGTGTGCTGACTTAACATGACAGCTATGTATATAAAATGATAATAACTTGATCTAYATTTTCTGTTTCTGTGTGCTTTTGGAACTTGAACAGGGCTAGCTCATCCTGTTCTTTCTCTGGTTTTATTGTACAAAATGGCAAGATACTAACTGTGGCTATGGCAAAATTAAAAGTGTCTTCCTCATGAAAAGCATTGTACATATTTATACTTAAACAATTTTATTAAAGTGTTACAATGCCACAAGCTGCACCTTAAAACAAATATTAGAGATATTTTCCTAAATCAGTGAGGTTTTGCAGTGGAAAATGAACTCCCCAGCCTGAAGTTACATCTAATGAATTTTCTATTTATAGTCTCTTGGAAATATTGATATATTTAAATCTCTATAGGTTTTCACTTTTTTTATCATCATTGACAACAACAACAACAACAGCACAAGAAAAAAAATAAGAAAAAGTCCAAGTTCTATCTAAAGATAAATAGTCAAAGAAAGACCATATAGCTAGTGTTTGATAAGACTTGGGTGGCAGTTTATGGCATTTGTCGCATTGGGAGCAAGGAGGAAGAGATCCTGCATAGCCCTGAACTTTTGCTGTTTTGTGTGAGAAAACTGTATTTATGCTTCACTGAGTGATGCTAAATAGAAAAGTCTGCCAAATTCTTTCTTTGCTCTTCCCTGCCTAGATCAACCAATGCAAACCACTAACTACATTTTGTATAAGTCTACGTAGCAAAATGGAAATAAAATAAAGCAAAACTGTGGTTATACAAGTCCTTGTACAGGCCTGTTTTTCTGAATTTGATGTATTAATTGTGTCTGAAATCTTGTGAAAACTGTTCATCTGTACTTGTTGATCTAATGAAGCATAACGTTTGTTGGTTTACTTATGAACTTTGCTCTGCATATGTCCTAGCTTCGGTGAAATATTACTCACACACTGATTTTACAAATACATGAAAAATGGTTTTGTAAACATTGAGATCAATTGCTCTTTTTTATGAAGAAACATATGGAACTGGTTGGAATTTTCTGTGAGAATTTCCTTTCTGATGCTGTGGGGATGTTTTGCACATGGTGAAGATTTCTCTGCTGCATCCAGTGAGAGAGAGATGTAGAAGCTTTTTTCTTCCAAAACCACAAATATATTTATAGAACTTTGGATGGCTAAGAAGAAAGACTTAAATTTGAAGCAACCTTAACAGGCTGCACTACCTATCAGAAAGGATTTAGGTAGTTTCTTACAATGATTGAAAGTATATATATAAAACAACAAATAAATGGCTTCACACATTCTTCTTTACATGTTCACAAACACATCATTGCTGAGGGTGGTCATTGGGAATAGGCAGAGAACCAGTTTCCATAGATTTTCCATTCTGAAGAGGCTGCTGGTGATAAGGTAATAAGAGGGATTGCTTAATGGAAGGCAGAGGAGGTCAAAGACTACATCCAGAAAGGACTGTGTAAAACTCTAAGATACTTTCCATACTGTGAGCACTTCAATRTACATTAGGACATGTACCTATATAACACCTTGCTTCCCCTGAGATGCCAGAGTCTCCTGCATTTGCATCCCTTCCATATTAAACATGAATGTGTAGAAGCACARGGGCTATGACAATAAATATAATGGTATATAATCAGTGTTAGAAGGTGCTGTTATACCTTTTTCATTAACATGATTGGAATTCAATAACAATRCTTTTGTAAGTGCTGATACATGTCAAAATGCATTAGTTTCAATTTAGTTGCTCATTAGTTTTGCTATCCAATAAAATAATATTATGAATTTGTTATGCATTTACTACATGTAACAAAATAAAATAAATTATAATGAAGCAAATTGGCACACACACTACAGATTTAATAATAAATATTTGCAGCTGAGGAAGGCAATACAAGTCTTGAAGAGAATGTTAGTCAGTGAAAGTATATTATAAAACTAATACATAATGAAAAAATAGCCCCTGGAAGGACCAAAATATTTAAAAAGTTAAAAGGAAGGATAGTGCAAGGGTCAGAAGGCACCAATCCTCAGTTGGTTTTGAACTGAGCCTGAAGAAGCAGCTGCAATTGCCTTTGAAATTTGAAGGCAATAACGATTTACATTTGACACAGGAATCATATTTGACACCAGTGAGCTGTGCACTTMTTTTGTTATACATATTTGAGAATGAAATATTAACATTGGAACTTACTATGAGAATTTTTAAGGGATTTTGAGTCTACCCTAAAGCAGGAAATGAAGATTCTCAGTTGCTTAGCATGATTAAAATAACCTTAAGATTACTGATCTCTTGAAATACAAGTGAAATAAACCCTAGGGAGCGAAAAAAGCTAACAAATCAAAACCAAACCCTCACCAATATTTCATCATAATAATTATACAAAAGTGATAAAAATAGAAGAAAAAGGTATACAATATGTGTATAGTGTAATTAAAGTTTGAAGTCAGAGAACAGGATTGGATTAAGTGAATGGAGAGATATCTTACAGTTGTACATCCTAAATTAACTGAGCTAAATAAAAAATTAAATTGAAAATTTTATATAAACCAATGAAATGTAGAAAGTGGTTTCCAAGAGTAACAAAAAAATTGCACTAGCAGGTATTTTATTCAAATATACCCCATGGCATATACCCCATTTCCTCATTCCTTGGACCAGGATAACAGGACAGCTATGTTTAACTGGCTTGTGAATGCCTGTAGCATTKATTTTCTTCCTTGTTTTTTTCTGTAGTTTGTTAATCATTTTTGTRGTACTGAAGATCAATAGGATGGACATTGGTATTCTTCAAGATATGAACTCRAGCTCAAAAAGGAGCTAAAAAAGAATGGAACTAATCGCAGAGCTCCGAGTTTCTAACAACAAAAGCACAGAAGAGACAAAATGAGAGAAAGCTATCAAACAAGTACTTCAAAACTTCAGAGGTAGAAGGAAGAAAACTATGACAAGTGAAAGCCCTTTCCCTACATTTACTTTAATGTGTGAGAACCAACCTGGGAACCCACCTGTGCTTTAAAATAGGTGTTTAACACCAGGTGCTGACCTGTGACACACTCTGTGCCTCAGTACCTCTTGGATCAATGACATGGAACAGCGAAGGACAGCGAAGGACGGGGAACAGCAAACCCTGCAAACCCTACAGTGCTGGCAGCTATGCATTGACAGAAGTTCTATTTGCAGGATTTTTGTAGGTGTGTCTTGTGCTCAGTATATGTTGAAAGCAGTTTTATGCTGATATAATCATATGTTAGTATAAATGGCATAATGGTGTCCTTATCAAGTGTGTACATAGTTATTATGTTTATAGTTCTTCTGTCAAAGGACTCCAACAGGAATGGGGTGGTTTTGTGCTTGACACTGAATATATGCTGCTGTATCAGCATTTCTGAAGGTCATAAATAATGGTGCAGGTACTTTGCATGTTGTGTATATGCCTAGCATTGGAAGCGTTGAGCACAGATTTCTTATGTTTGAAGACACAATTCAGTTTGATTTTTTTTTCTCTTTTCATTAATTCATGAAATCCAAGAGTTACCAAATATACCTGGTATGACAAGTAATCCTCATTTTCCACAGAATYAGATAAATGAGAAGGATTCGAAGCACACAATAATATCCCAATATATCTATTTCWGTGCAGCACAAAAGGCCTAAACCAGTGTGTTGCTAATGACTAATGCAAACTAATAGCTGTTTGTGTACTTCAAGGTGGTTGAAGGGCAAGTAATTCAGTTGTTGTACTAGCAAAAGTAAGTCATTAACTCATGGAAATATCTCAGCTAATTTGGAGAGTAAAGAAAGAATTAAAGAAGCATTTTATTTTGCAAGGCAAAAGTGGACACATTTGGTTTAAATGAATTTCGTTAATTACAGAGATGGGCATTTTTACTGTAGAAATATAATCACTAATGTTTAYAGAAACTTCCTAAATCTCTGACACTCTTGAAAAGCCCTGCATTTTTACTAGACAGATAYGAAAGGAGCAGTCTGTGATATGAGGTCTGAATAACCATTCTTGAAGAACGAAAACCAAGAACAAATTGCTTATCATTTGACAGCCCTACAATACTGCAGAGCTTTGTTTTGCCATAGAGCAATAATGTGTACTGTGGAAAAAAAATCTTAGGATACATAAATGGAATTTTTGTCTAATTCTATTGACACTTATAGTCAACCTGTTCTTCACATATTCCTTTGGTCTGCAATCATAGAGTTCTCTGGGTGAAAACTGCTTTCTCCCTGGTTGCCTTTCACAAGAGGTCAAAAGGCTGCTACCCTCCAGAAAGATGTTGGAGTGATCTTACTAGAGCTATAAATTGAGRCTCAAAGATGTCATTAAAAATAAAATAAAATAAAATTTAACATGGAATGGAATAGTCACATAAATATTTGATTACGTTCTTTGCTTGTAATATATTAATGACCCCAAGAAGTATCAAAGCCCCATTTTGGCTAAATGCTATGCAAACATACAGAAACCACTTGTGACACAGACTTGTTACAGTAATTACAGCAGCAAGCCCAGCATTGTAGAAGGAAACAGTGGGAGTGGAGATGAGTCTTTAAAACAGATAATCGTGCAGTGTCAAGGGCTGACAGGGTGTATCTGTGCAAACTCAGCAAAAGCAAGTTCAAAAGCTGCCGCTGATAGATGTGCAAGAGGAATACATTCTACAAGAACCAGCCCTTCCTTAGCCTGTCCTGCTCCCCCCATCCTTTCTGTGACACCACTCTGTCTAAATGGCCTGCAGTCCCCTTGTCTAMTGTTAGCACCTCTCCAGACCTAACTCACTGCAGTGCTGCAATTTTTAGATTTCTTTCATGTGCTCAATTAACAGTGAGAAAATCAGCCTCCTGTAAAATTGAGCTATCCACATTTCTTCAAAGCTCAGTGTTTCTTCTATACTGTGTTCATGGCTCATTTCTACAAAGTTATCCCTATTGTAATTATTTTTTGGATGTTTTGCTGTGTGCTTTACAAAGATACACCCTTGTATAATTTCACATTTGTTTTTGAAACAGGTTGATTAAAGCAGTAGAAATACTTTGGTTTTTTCCATGTACATAAGGCTTGTTTCAGTTTGGTTTAGGTAAATTAAGAGGAAATGTGAGCTAAATTAAGCAAAACAAAAGAAGAAAGAAATGAAAGCAAAGCCTAGTCTATATGCTAAATTTTTGCCAGCATAGKTAACTACATTAGGCACATTAAAAATCACTGCACTAAGCAATGTCACTATCCCAGTTGAATAATGGTAGCATAGATATGCCAGCAGAAATTTCCTCACTGTATGGTTTGTTTCATTCAAGTACAATCTCTGACAAATAGTGACGTTTATATAAATGCAAAGTTATTTCCAAAGTGGAAATTGGAGTAAGTGGAAATTCAAGTAAATAGAAATTGCTATAAACGGAAAGCTCTAAAGTTTTCTGATTCATGTTTTCAGTATGGATAGGCTGTCAGATTCTTGCTGCTCTAATTAAGTGTCTAAAGGTTGATTCAAAGGTAAGAAGCACAAACAGACCTTTGGAAATTTCATTTGGTCCCCTGCTTCTCAGAGAGGTTACTGGCGTCCCATTCACCATCAGTTTCATAACTGTATTATAGTCCAGGATTAAGTGAGCAAGAGCAAAACAAAAAAAAGAAACATTTTTTTCCCACATGATGCCTGACTCAATCATGATACTCACTGATGCAGAATGCTGTATAAACCAGAGGTATAAACAAATTTGAAAAGTGGCTATTATGGTGGACAGGTTCACATTAAACATGTGGCTTGGTTACAATAACCAGTGCAGGAAGCCTGAGAAGCCCAGGCAGCYAGAAAGCACGAGGCTGTCCTAGAAACAAACCCTCCAGGCGTGCTCAATTCCTTGTMTATCAGTAGCAAGTGCAAAGAAGAGCTGGTCAAGGCACCTATTGTGGCTGTTTTGCTGAAGGAGGTGTTTGCAAGCCTGGYCTGTTCACTTTGCAGGGGCAAAGGAAGCTCTTGTGTAACAGCCCCTCCATCAGATCAGAGGTGAGCAGGGGGCTGTTGGCAATTCAGCCCAGGGTGAAGACGCAGCCCTCACGAGCACATCTCTCTCTGTCCCTTTACTACCCTGCAAAATTTTACATTTAAACTCAGGCAGAACACTGCAGCTTCTCAGAAGAATGTATTTGTCTTAAGCGTGCTTCAAGTCAATTTCACATCATGATTTCCAAACAAATATTCTCTCTGYTCCGTATAGCTCCTGTCCTTTATCCTGTCCTAGGATATTTGCTTAACCATCATAACTCCTGACAGGAKTCCAACTGCATCCAGGTCAACCCTGCTTTTAAAGACAGGCCAATATATGTGTTTATGTGTACACACAAAGGTAAATGCATAAAGGCATCTGTGTATATTTAATAATTCTTCCATAATGTAAATATATTTTATATAWCTATGTATTCTATATAGATTGCTGAAGGTCACATTTATCGTCAAACTTTCTTCTGCTAGATGCAAAAAAGACCCCTTATGTATTAAACACTGTCAAAAACTGGTGCTAGGAACTATGAGGAAAGACATCCTCTGTAATAGTTTTGAATAAGATGAAAAATGAGAGATTTTATAAATTAGAAGCTCCATGCTGGTGTTTGGGCAACGATTGTTTTTAAAGTATCGAGGAAAAACATTGCTGCCCCTTAAGTTTCAATGAAAATTCCYCCCTATGGTTTAATTGTATGAAACATGATTTATTTTAGGTTTTTCTTTTTCTTCTATGATAATTRAAAGGTAGACACATGTTAAAATGTTAAAAGAAGAACCACATCAGCTTTCTGAACTGGCAGCAAAAAGAGCATAGAGAACAAGATCCTTCTTGCAGCTGGGAAATGTTCTCATCAACATTTTAAACTTTGTCTTGGGGCCTTCAAGGGTTTTGGATTAAATGAATAGTTCCATTACAAATAATAACCCAAAAATGAAAGTAAAAATACTTATGATTTCCTGGAAGAGTGAGTAGTAGGGGGAGATAACAACTTTGAAAATTTGTGAAATTTAAAACAGGTAAAAATATCCAAGAAACAGCTGTAATTCACATGCATGAAAGTGATTATGGAGTTCATACAGACTTGTCATTTTCACACTTTTAGAACAAAARGAAGTTAATAGAATTACATGGATTCTGTTACACTGGAAAATGCTTCCTAATGTCAGCCCACATTGCATGCACAGACACACTCCTCATTCCTCTTTATTTTCCAGTTATTTCTCTATCTATTGTATAATACATGTGATATAGTAGGGCAGTGATATAGTAAATAGAAACTGTGGGGTAGGAGGGGTAGAAACTTTTAAATTGTGGCATTTCATACCCATCAAAAACAGTATCAAATATGTTTCCAGGAATATGGATATCATTCCATGAGTCTGATCTTGGGTGAGGTTGTTTGGTTTATGGATCCTAGTTAAATTGATGGCTGAAATCAGGAAATTCATGTCCATGAATGCAAGGACTTTTCTACTCTGYTTGTCTTTTCCTATTTCCATAAGAAGTTTCTGTATTTAGAGAGGAGATCCATTAAGTCATAGGCTCTGATTGCATTTCCATCTGTTGGTCTCAGTGCTCCTGAGCAAGGGATCTTTTTCCACAAATTTCTCTTTTTTTTATTTTTTTTTATTTTTTTTTTTCTCTCTAAAAAAGAGCATCACAGCTTTTTTACAATGTAGACACGTGGGAAGCATAAAACACTGCATGAATGGTGGCATATCAAAAATCAGAGAAACATCACCGACCAGTTATTTTCACTCTTGTGCAGAGATTGGTTGTTTAGAGGTATARCCTTCCATTCCATGTCTTTGCTTGGTCCATTGTGATGTTTACAATGCTTCCACAACAAAAAAGAAAACTAAAAAAGGGAGAAATATTTTTGGCTCAAGGAGTAACAGGGCCCTATTGCATCTGTGGTTTAGTTTAGAGATCCATTATTGGTGTCAGTGACAATAATGGTGGTTAGGGCTCATGTCCCCTCTGAGTCACCGAGGGAATAACACCACATCAATTTGCTATCTTTGGCATTTTGCTACCACTCACTAGCATAGAAACTGTCAAAATCTGGGCAAAGACCTCATAAATTCAAAATTCTCATTTGGACATTTGCTGTTCCTCAAGCATCACTTTTAGACAAATCTTCAGTATATTTCTTACAGACAGGCCCATTTTTCTAGAGTGTCTTGAGTGTTAAGGGAGTTATGAACTCCAAAAGAGAAATGTTCCAAGCAAATAGGGTTAATAAATAATCTCAACTTGATTTACAGGGGCAGACTGTGGTTTTGCTCATACTGTTGTATATTTGTATAGTCATATTAACATGAAGTGATTTCTTTCTGTGAAATGAATGATTTTCCCTCTTACCAATGAAAAGAAGGAACTATGAGTACTCTCTTATGTTCTTTCCCCTCTTTCTTTTTTTTTTAATAAATTTGTTTACAAGCACAGAGTTATCACATTTTGTCATGAAGAAATTAAGAACAGATAAAGAAGGTAGTTCTTCATTTGTGATATGTGCTGATTTTCAATTTCATTTCTCTTGAATGTGACAACTGGAGTCATATTTCAGTAATAATTAGCAGCTCCTTTAATAACAACTGAAAGACCCTGTGATCCTTTTTGTGTCTTTCCTGTATTTTCCACAAACATGGAAATTGAAGTGAATGTGGGTTACATAGTTGGAAAACTATTTTCTCTTTCCAGAATCCCTTTTCAAATGAGAGGTATGACTGGTCTTATAGGAGTCTTGCTCCAATAGCCCAGTGAGAATTTTCATTGACTTTTTGGCTCCAGAATGTGTTGGCAAATGCWGGCCTTATCTTCGATCATTCCTTGTAGGCATTGAGGTGAGTAAGGGTGTTCTGCTATTCATGCTTCTTTACCAATTCCATGCCTTGTCAGAATATCTCTGATGACTTTGAATGCTTTGTTATGCAGATTGTTATTATACAGATAAGCCTTAGTTTTCACTTAGTAACTTTATTTTTTTTATGGTTTTTCACACCTTGATATGAGAGCTTTCAAGTTGGAGCTTTTCTGAAAGGGAGTAGGAATTCTGTTATGTCTCAGATACAACAATACTGTACAGGATACTCACAATTTGAGTAATTGTGATCACGGTAGGGTTAAGGTTTGTGTCTATCAAACAGTGCAGAAAACAATTAAGTAAATACAGCAGAAGTTCAGGCTGCTCTTTCTGTCAATTAATTGTGTTTATTCTTCACAGAACAAACACAAGGCTTTTTTGATCATAAAGATTTTTTTTTTAATYGTAATGAATCCAGATTTAAGTTTCATTTTCATGAGATGAGTACTTGAAATAATGGTCAACGTGTTCTTTATAGAGCCATAGAATCATTAAGGCTGGAAAAGACCTCTAAGCTCATCAAGCCCTACCATTAAACCAGCATTGCCATTCACCACTCAAACATATTCCCAAGTGCCACATGAATAAGAGTTTGCACTGACAAATGTATCTCCATCCTTTCCAAAGTTTTATGAAGCTTTCTGGGAATATCATGCAAAGATTTCTGAGCTGGCTGCATGAAAGCAAACTTGGTTCTGGAAGTGGCATAACCACAAGGATAATGTGACCTTCTCAGTTCTTGGATGTTGACCCTTCTCTTTCCAAGTTTGCACACTGCAAAGCCAGACACCCTTGCTCCATGTTCCCCAGCCCCTTGTTCCCAGTTCTGGGGTTAGCWTGGATATTTCTTTGTGACAGTGCTAGCCATTTCTTTGGAAGATTTGCTGGAAATATTAAGTGTTCTGAACACAGCATAAACTATTGCACCTTCAGAGTCCCCAGGGCCACRAAACCTGGGCATGTCCTGATGTGCTTTTAGCCAAGGTCTCCCAGCCTAAGGTTTCCATTGTCTCTCTGTTGTGTGGCACAGACACAGCCCTGGGCAGGGTCCTGCAGGCATTTACAGAGGGACTGAGGGAGGGAAAGAGGGAGGGATCCTTTCCTGCAAACCAGTACAATAACCCACACCTTTAATGCCACTTAGGTACATTAGAGTGGCTCACTTCTGGGCCAMCCCTTCACTCCTCAGGACTCTCAGTATGTGCAGCACCATCCTACCCCAAACAGGTGTGCAGGTGCACGAGGAAAAGGAAGAAGCTGCCTGTGTTCTTTTCCCTACTTGGCACACCTTGCATGGCAAGCCAGGATTTTGCCTTGAGCATCCATTCTAAGAGTGAATACCATACAAATAAAAGCAAAGTCTTTCTTTCCATCGTGTCATTAAATAATAATCCCAAAGTATAAATTACGTACAGCGTCTGCAAAATTTATTCTTTATATTAAATGTTGTCTGTTTTTAATGTTCACTTGTAAACCCTCTGGCTTTCATTGCAATAAAACTAATCTTCAAAGTTCTGAAGCAATATGAAGTTTCCCAATGCTCTGTAAAAAACCTCACCCAGTTTCGAAGGTGTACGATTTCAGAAGTTGATTACTTGGATGGATAATATATCTTTATTCACCTGTTGGAGCTGTCAATTTATGTCATCCTAAAAGGTTCTTCTTTTTTATATGGAGAGAAACTGTGATTGACCACAAGTGTTAGGAAAATATTTCTCTACTAAATGAGTGTCTGAGAAGATTTAAATTTGTTGCATTGAAATATGTCCAAAAATAGCAACTTACCTATGTACTTTGCTTATATTTGTCTTTCTGCATTGATGTTTTATTTGCATTACAGTTGTGCCTGATCTAGATCAAGACAGGTAATGCTCTGGTACACAGAGAGATGCATTTTCTTTCCTAAAAAAYGGTCTATTTTCAGGCCAGAAATGAAAGGCACCTGTAAAAATACAGCCAGGGGGAGAGGATAAAGGTAAACTGAAAAGACAATGCAGCTGCATGGGTAATGAGTGTCTAATGGTTTTGATTAAATTAATTTGGTTTTAATTAGTTATATAACTCTTGCTTGACTCTCCCACATTGTGTTTGCAGAGTTGGCAGTTAAGAAAACCATCTCCCTGTTTCCAGATTTCATCTGGAAATTGTTTRGAAACAATAAACAGCTATACAATGCCATTTTAACACAGTGTGCTTTTTTTTCTTGAAGTCTATGCCTGTACAACATTGTTCCTCTGAATTCRAGCCCTCAAATCTGGTATTGAGGCACTCACAAAAAGTGCAGGCTTTCACAATGCTGTACCAAACTCTGTGAGAAATAACCAAATTATATAAACAAAGAAGTAGTGTATTTCTATATGTGTCAAATWAAAGCACAGAAATTAACCAAATACATCTGGATTGTCTTCTCCCTTCAAATTCTCCTCCAGCATGAAGGAGGAAATGGAAACTCTGCCATGTGGAATGCAAGAGCACAAGAGAGAAAAAAAATCACGAGACATCTCCAGCAAACTGAGAGTAAAACACTACATGAATAAAGTTGCTAGCTAAGGCTCCAAGCCCTTATTTAGTAAGATGCTGTAAGCACCCATATGGTTGTTCTRAAGTTTCAATCCTGTTTCCATGCTTGTATTCCTAATTAGTCATGTGTAGTACTTTGCTGAATGGAGGCCAGAAGACATTGGTGAGTAGCCCCAATACATTTAATCAGTACCARTCTTCTGAACTACATGCCTTTATTTGGTTTAAACTGTTATCCTCAAACCCCACTGATGCATCTCCTGCTTGCATCTTTCAGATATTTATCCCTTTGTGCAGTTGGAATAGTGCACAATATCCCAAGATGGGAATATTGTATGTTACATACTGTTTTAAAGTGAAGTTTTTTGTGGATTATTTTTGGTTTTGTTTTGGTTTTTGTTGTAGTTTCATTTTAAGTTTATGGAGTTTTTGTAGGTTTGTTTTTTAGTTGTTTTTTTTTTTTTTTTT
>NW_026623243.1:4367097-4394403 GCF_030028575.1 Malurus melanocephalus | reverse complement strand
GTCTCTTTTACAGAAACCTTAAAAAAAGTGAGAAGGAAAAAAGTCATTCACATTTGATTTGGGAGTAAGCCAGTGTCAACGCGACCAATGATGGGAACACTGATGATATGTTGGGTGAGTCTTTCAAGTTCTGAAACATGTAGAAGCCTGCTAAATGGGGCTGAGAGTCCTAACAGAAGAGCTCACCTGGCAATAAAACTCACTGCAAGGAATAAGGAAAAAAAAAAACCTTAACAACAAAACATGTCAGGTTTAAAAATTCTCTTCCTTCAGCACAGGTCTCAGAGAAGCCACACTAGATGTTGCAAGTGCATATTCTGTGCATCCCTGAAATACAAAAATATAAGTTGATATTTCTTTTTCAGTGGTATCCCCAAAATATTCTCTGCTCTCTTTAAAAATTACTTGTGGGTGTAGTTTTCTTCATACTTAAGCACTTTGTAACTTCTGTTGTTTCATTAGGTGTAAGAGAAAAATTCTAACAAATATGTTACCTCTCTCACTTTTCTTTGAATTCAGTATTCACAAAAAATGTTATTTTGTCTACCAGATGGCCTAGTCAGAACTGAGTTGTAGCTTATACCATAAACTGCATATTTATACAACGACAACATTTTAGAGCCAAAATAATCCTGTGAGGTTCCCACATCCCCTGCATTTAGTATTGTGCAAGTGCTTCCCTCCTCCAGTTCTCTTTGCCAGAGTTCCTCTATTCCAGTCTCAGCACGTGAGAACAGTTTCCCCTGAGCAAACCCAGTACTCTGYTTCTCTACTGAAACTGAAACAGGGTATGGCTATTTCATCCAAGCCAAAATCTGACGGTGCTTTCTTGAATAGAGCTGAAGTAAGATAACAATAGCAGCTGGGAGCTGTTGCCACAGGTTTCTGATCAGTCTGAAGGTGCAGAATGTTAACATATTACGAAACTGTACCTTCAGAGTTTCATGGTTATATGCTTTAATTTTTATCCTGTGCAGGTATTTATGCAATGGTGCTGCCAGGTCTATTTTTGTTTRGCCATGGCATCTAAGGTGGCAATGCTTATTGCACCTTTGTTTTGACGTGTACATTCACCCTTGCTGCCACTTTAGTACTATTTGTTGCTTCATGATCTGGCCAGAGGATTTGGACTGTAATTAGAAGAGTTTTTGCTTTTGGTACCAAATAACAATTATGGCTTCATCTAAGTAGGATAAAAAAAAATCAACATGTGAAAAAACTTGTTCTAAAAGTGCAGTACAAGCACATTGTGTTTATCCCATATTTGCATGGATCCCATCTATGTGCTAAACTGATGAATTTTACCTTCYACCTCTTCTAGACAAGCTGGACTTTTCAGCCATTTCTAAGTCAATATGCATTCAGTGTCACTGAAGCCCTCATGGCATCCTATTCATAGCTGCTAACCATTATTTTGAAAACAAAATTGAAAAATCCTCCTTTCTGCCCTTGGGGGTGTGAGAGGAGGAATTTAGCTGCTTGAAGACCAGATGATATAATGCTTCAAATGGTGATCTTCTATAAATGCAGATGACTTGAGAAATATGAACCAGGAAGCCTACTAAACTAGGAAGGAATGAACTAGTGAGAAATACACTATGGGAAAATAAACCATAGGAAAAAAAATATGCATCTTTCATTCATCCAGAAAAGAGACAAAGTGTAACACTAGAGGATAATTTAAAACTCAGACTATACGAAGTACCAGAGCTTTTGCTTGGAAGGCAAAATAGCAGGTGACTACATGTCTTCCATCTTTACTCAACTCTACTGCTTTTAATCCTGTCTTCATTAATCTATTTAAAACAAAACCAAGCAAATCTGTTTTGTATTACACTGTGGCTCCACTGGATTTCTTTAATAGCTTTAAATGCAAGTTATCCTGGCAAATTAATATTTCTGTAAAATATTAGCCTCCTACTACAAAGAACCCCCTCACCACAAATCCCCAAGCCTCTCTCTTGAAGAAGAGAAAAGCTGACCGTTAGCTCTTAACACTAGCACTGAAGTATTCGCTATGATCATTCATTCAGAATGAATAAAAAAGACAATAAGCAAAGGACTATAAAAGCACCGTTCATAGCAAAAATATATTTTTAAAACTGCCTGATTCTGTCCACGCAACTCTCATTCACTGTATGCACTGTCATTCCTGATTAACGCATTGTATGCTCTGCCTGATTTGAACTGCCAAATGACAGAGTGCTCTTGCTTCAGGGAGGTGCTCTTGCTTCAGAGAGGTAAAACTGAAAGTAGAGCAGGCTGCTCAGGACTTTACCAGCTCTGCCAAAGGTAGAAATTTCTTGACCTTTCTGCACAAGCTGTTTCAATGTTTAGTTATCCTTGCAGTTGAAAACCTGTTCCTATATCTGTCTGGAATCCTCTTRGTTTTATCCATGTCCTTCTCTTATCCTGCACTGTGCAAGTTCTGGCTTCATCTCCTCAGTGTCCATGGGCATTGGGAGCTGCTTGTCAGTTCCACTGAAGCTGYGCTGGATAAGCCCAGGTCCTTCAACCTCCTGTCACCATCCAATTGCTCCAACCCAYCCATCACGGTGACTGTGCTGAACCCATTCCACTTTGTCAGCATCTTTCTTGTCCTGGGGGCCTAAAACCAGATGCAAGGATCCAGGTGTAGTGTAACAAGTGCCAGGTGAAGTGRGCTGATCATTTTCCTTCATCCACTGGCTATCCTCCTGTGGACAGAGCCTGGTGTGCTGCTAAGCTGCCACCACTGCCAGGGCACACTGGTGGACCTGACCTCTGGAACAGCTTTATGTGATAACTCAAAGTGATTTGGCAATTAATGCTTTAATTGTTCTCCTCTCAGTTCACAGCATTTCCCAGGTCAGAATAAATAAACTGGGTACAGAATGTGCAAACCCTTAGCAGGAAGCTGTAAACATAATAATTCACCTGAAAATCATGGGYCCTTCACAGTGAGGACCTGAAAGAAAACTTTTTTGAATCTCTGAAAGCCCCATGGTCATTTAGTAATTTAGATTTCTTGCAGCTCCACACTTGAAGTTCTTTATGTATTGATCACCTCAGTGCAGGATATCACTCATCCTTTTCCACAGTGGATGCCTTCTTTTGATGCTCTCCATCATGCTAATATTTCAGTGGATTAAAGCTCTGTATATTTGGGCAACCTTTGTCTAACATTTATACTASGCTTTATTACGTAACACTGATTACACTGATGAGCGGAATAAGTGGCCTGTGAACTGATGTGCCCATCAAAGGCTCTCAGATGTGTGAACGTGTCTGAGTTCAGTCAGCAACGTGAGAGGCCATAAAGAGCTGTGACCACTCGCAGTGAAGAATGGAGTATGAAGTGGGACACAAGGCTTTACTGTGCAGGTCTATGAAAATATTAAAAACCAGTCACTTGGTTGTTTCAGTAAAGCACTGCCGCAAATGATCTGCTAATTTTTTTCTGGATAGGAATTGATTGCAGTTATTGCAGAGATACTCATCAAGTACTTATTTTTTAAATGCCCTGTTAATGACCAAATGCCAGCAGAAGTCTACTCCAGCAGATACTACTTTTGTATTATCCCATTTTACTTAATTTTTGCTGAAATCAATGGTAGTTTATTACATTTCACTTCAGATGTGTGTGTGTGTATGTGWGTGCACGTGAGATAGGTAAGGAAGAAGGAAGTCCAATTCTGTTAGTGAAATGTCAAAAGAACCCCAGTGTTTATAAAGTATGTCATATGAGAGAAAATTGATGAAAGGTCACTCTATATTCATTGTTTTTAAACAAATGGTGTATTTTTAGAGATTTTTTTCTTTTTTTTTTTCTGGAAGTGTGAAACTTTTTTTTTTCTTTCCCTTTTTGTAACCTCAAGCCTTCTTGAGATGAGGAAGATTGTGACTACTTCCTATTCAGTCTGAACTCCCTTTTTGAAAAAATCCTTATAAATGTATCACTTTATTTCTTTCTCTTCCTCTTTCTGAGWGTCAGTAGGACAGTTTATAAATTCAGAATATTTTTCCATGCAAAGTTTGCAACCATATGGGAAAAAAAAAGCGCGCCAAATTCCAAAGTCTTCTACTAGGAAAAAAGGATTTTGTTTTCCATGCTGACTTGAGCAAGTTGCAATTAAAGGCTTAAAACCCTATTTTTGCTCGAGTGCCTTTGTGGCCTGGCCTTCCACGATAACCTTTTATTTAATTGCTGCAAAGGACTATGGCTACYCCTAGCTGTGCTAAATAATGGGAAATATATCTCTAAGAAATCTGGAACATGGAAGAGAATGAAAGCAGGAGGTGYACAAACTCTGCAGAGGCAAATTAAATAGACTGTCTGCAGTGGCCAGGTCTGACAGACATCCTGGCACCTTCTCTCCAGCAGCAGCTGAAGATGCCAAAGACTGGCAGAACTGTAAAGTCAGCGGTCTGCACTGTTTGATGTTCTCTCTTTTCACCTTTACATTTTCATGCTCTTTTCATCATAGTTACTTTCCTATCAGTTTGCCTGGATAAAGTTCATCATTCATCTTGTTTGTAGCAATACATGTACAGAGCTTTGGAGCCAAGACAATCATGTGGAAAGCAACCAAGATTACTTTCTGTAAGACAAACCCAGGTTTCAAACCTCTATGAGGAAAAAATAATCTTTCCTGAGAGATTTGAGTCACTAACATTATAAATTGCAGAACCCAGACAAGGTCCTGGATTTTAGGATTTTCTGAGAGAGAAAGGGATTTTACATTTATATGGTAAATGTACCTCACTAAAAAGTGGAACTTTAACATTTTTGGAAAAGGTTTTTTACTTGTCAGTGCAAATGAAGAAAATGCACGGTCAAAAACATAAAAATATTATTTTAGAATTACTATAGTTTGCAAAATAGAAAGGCTTTGWAAAAAAAATAAATGTAATACAATAAAGTAATATAAACCATAGGCCATTTAATAATTCAAAAAATTCTGTACATCAGGAACTAGAAAACACTTGTTTATATATTTAAATGCAGGTTGTTGATGTCGGGGCCCATGTGGGGTTTAGTGTTTTCCAACTATTTTTCTCTACTTAAATTTGAAATACAGGTGAGCATCTGCTACCAAAAGTTAATCAAATCTTTACTGGTTTTCTTTCAGAGTGAATTTAATTGTTCTGTAACCAGTCTGAGTGCACAATGCAATCATCCCCATGGCTACATACATTTATTTAAATTGCTTCAGAAGGTGACAGTGATAGATGATAATATGAACTTTGTGTTGATCAACAGCAAACTCCGCACAAAGCAGCTAAGTACGAGGAGTGCAATAATGTGAACAAATCATTGAGCTAAACAAGCTGGCAGGTGGAAGATCAGGTTCTAAACACTGAGACTGCAATCAGCTGAAGTGCTGAASTGTAGGTGCTCTTGATTAGGATGTGATTCTAAGAGAAAATAGGAAGGGACTGCGTAGAGTGGAACATTTTCTCTGTTAGGGAAAGCCAACATTTATTTATCTTAATTACAGTGGCTTATAAGTAGAAACCCCTTTTGACAAGACTTCCTATAAGATGAAGTGCTGCTCTGTTTGCAAAAAAGAGTCAAGATGGAAAGTGACTGTAACTGGCAACTGAATATTCAGAATACTATTTAATAACATATTTGAAATTGTGATTTTGTAATTCACAGTGCTGAGGACATTCAAGTMATGATATTTATGTCTCCTAGTATTAGTTATATAGCAGTTTAAGTACCTTGGTGCACTGGTGCCACAAATAATAGCATTGAAGTTGGTGTGTATTGAGACAGCACATTTTGTTACAATGTAATTTCTTTTTTTTTTTTTTTTTCCTTTGAGAGCCACTAGATCAAATGACCATTTGATTTTTTTGAATATTCTCAATAGCATGCATATGTGCCCAGTAGTTTTCTTTGCATTGCAGTGGTTTGGCTTCTCAAAAATGATGGTCATTATGTCAGCCAGTATCAATCTGAACCTTTTTAATAGCTGATCTGTAAACCCTTTTGTTTTCTCTGATATTGTTTTTTGATTGATTGGTTAGTTTTGGTGGTGGTGGTGGTGGTGGTTTGTTTGTTTGTTTGTTTGTTTTTCTAGAGATGTACATTTTTTCCTAGACTTTAACATCTTCAGCTTTCTTTCTACTGCCAGGCAACCAGTTCACATGTCAGGTTTTGGTTTGTGTTGACAGTATCCCATGATCCAGAGTAACTTACTGGGGTGATGTAGCTGCCCCAACTTGTAATTAGTAGGAACCCATGATTTTTCACTGAATGAAAAAAAAAAAGAAAAGTGAAAACATACCAGCACAATAATTTTTCTTATGAAGTTTTCATAGATCAGTATTAAGTTGTCCTTCACAGTACAGTATCCACTGTGTGCAGTAACAATGTTTTGTKGTTATACTGGATTACTTTGGACTTCAAAGTGAGATCCAGATGTTTAGGAAGTCAATTCATTAACTCWTAGCATCTCAAATGTCCTGGAAACCAGGAGGAATTAATATTTCCTGTTCTCAAGAARAAGTGTTACAGACAGGATCCTTCTTGAGCTGCCTTCCATGGGACTTATAGGTAAAACTCTGAACTTATRTGAGCATACAGTGATGAGAAAATGAGTAATAGCAAAGGGGGAAGGGAAGATTTCCCTGTAAATTGGGATAGTTTCCAAAGTGACTCACSCTAAATCATAGGAAAGATTCTGATCCCTTGAAACTGCTCATTGTGCCAGAATTACACAGCTGAGTACTCTCACCCTCTGTTTCACAATCTCACTCTACAGCAGTTTACCGAAAATAATCATGGTTGTGCTCCACCCTGAAAATAAAATACTGAAATCAAGCTGAGGTTACATGAGGGAATTCTGCTAGCCTGAGCAGTGAAAACAAATGGGAACAAAAGAAGGAATTACCTTGAATGCAGGTGGGTTTCCCAGGTGCCCTTGGAAAGTGATATCCCTTTTTGACATTWTCTTTCTCTTAATGAGAAAGACTCCTAAATGGCCAGAGGCTTGACCCCATGTAGGCAACCTGAATGCACTGTAGACCATGTTTTACACTTGTGAGAGGGTCAAGAATCAATGGCAGGGATATTTTCTCCAAAAACTTAAGCTCTCCATGGGAGAATTCTTTAAATCTCTTTGTTAGCAATACTTCCAAAAACAACCAGTCTGAAAAACATCCTCAAGATTAGCTCAGCTGGTTAGAACAGGGTTGCCAAGATTGTGGGTYCGATCCCTGTATGGGCCATTCACTTGACAGCTGGACTTGATGATCCTTGTGGACCCCTCCCAGCTCAGAATATTCTGTAATGCTGTGAAGTAAACTGAATGAAAATGGAGAACATCGGCAATGCAGAGAAACCAGAGAAGCTTCAGGCAGCACACTGCTCTTTGTAGCCTGTGCTCTTACTGAAGTGTTAGGACTTGTGTTTTGTTTTGTTTTACCTTGACCTTTATTTAGGAGAATGAAACTTGTGATCTTATGAGGAACAGGTATGGGAAGAGTCGGGTGTATGAGTCAACTGTTTTACAAGTGCCRATGAAGAGGCCAAGATTTGCGTCATACTGAGAGGAACCTTGTTTCACAAGGGGGTCAAGATTGTTGTTGAAATGCCTCATTTTGTCAAGGACTGTGCCTTGTAGTGGTTAATAGAAGATAAATATTTGTTAAGTGAAATAAGCCATGAAATTTATACAGAAAATGAAAGGCACAGAGACTGATAAACTTGCAGATGGGAAGTTATCATTAAAGCAAACAAAAAAGTGTRTTTATCAGAAAACAGTTAACTTTTATCCTGAAATAACTTTTCACATTTCCTCATAGAACATAATATTAATCTCTGGTCTAATCCTATGTGGCAAAAATAATGTCTAGAATAGGACAATATATAGAACAAYGCTAATATTGTTGCTTAATATTATTTTAAGGAGGCCATAAATTGTGGCAGCAGCTGCTAAATGTTTCGTATTTAGGAAGTGAATACTCTGAAATGATTTATGGGAATACAAACAGCCTTAGTCGCTCCACAAAAAGCAACATGGAGAAGGCTGAATCCCAGATTCAAGCCCAAACTTTCTTCACATCTCCACTACTTTGATTCAAGTCTGTTCTGAGTCAAGAGCATCCCAAAGTAAAAAATTCAAGCTCCTACATTCCTTTGCAGAGACTAAAACACATTCCACTGTGCAGATTTCCAGTGTCAGGCTTTGAACTTGACTGTGATCTCATCCTGACTTTTGCTGTGCTGTCATGGGGCTGACACCACACAAACAGCTCAGCTGAGAAAGGTCTGTTCCAGAAGGCTCAAGGCTGGAAGCCTTTGCCTCCTTTTCACCCTGTTTGCATRGGAGATAACACCAGTGCCTCTGCCATAATTCAGTTTTTAACAGCTAGCTATGCAACACAATATTAGCCTGTCTAATCATATGGACACTTCAGAGTGGAGATTTCTCAGTGGAGAATCAGTACATATATCACAGTTGCATATTTAAAGTCATTCCACTGTGGATGAGCTTATTTGTATCCAATTGCTGCAAAAGGGAACTTCTGTGAGGAGCTCAGATGTTCATTTTTAGTATTTAGATGGTTAGTGCTAGCTGAGTTTTTGTCAGTTTTAATTGAATTGGAGCAGGAGCAGTGTGCAATATTTTTAATATAATGACTTGTTGATATATGCCAACAATTTCCTTTTTATTTAAGYGTAGGAATAGTATGAACATCTTAGTTCTTAGTTCTRCTTTCTCCACAAAATCCTTGAGTTCAGCAAGTCTCTGAAGTTGTGTCAGACTTCAGCTTAACCTTCATGGTAGAGTACCTATCATAGAGAGGTACTTAGCGAATGAGAGTTTCCTGGTTCAGGGGAATTCCCTTTGTAGTTCTATCTTTTGAATCTTTGCCTCCGCATTCCTGCTTAGAGTACAGTGAACAAGGGACRGGTGGGGAGGAGGCACAGCAGGTCTGTAAGGATAAGAGAAGTCCTGGTTGCACTTGCCACTGGTATAGAGCGTTGGCAAAATGCCTGGAGATGTCCCATGGTAGCTTCAGGGCCATATCCATAATCTGTATTTGCGCTTGGTCTCCAGTCAGGCTGGCCCAGGATCAAAAGCCACATTCAAACAGCACMAGTCTCGAGCTCTGCCTCTCAGAACTCATTAGCAGGTGTAGCCCTGCACTGTCAGCAGTTACACAGATATCAGCTTGCATGAGTTTGTCTGCTCAGAGCACTGTGGGTGTCCCTTGCTATGTCTGTAAAATCCCAGGTAAACATTTTCCAAGCAGTCCCAGAAGCACTAGGCACTGCAATGCAGAGTAAAGTTTTGCTTAAATACAGTGTGTGACTGGAGTAAATGTCTTTGAGTTGCCTTGTTAATATCCTGAAACTGTAAGGGAATATTAAGATCTCTGTTTTTGTGTGTGGAAGGTTTACCAAGAGGTACTTGCTCTTGGAAGCAATAGCTTGTGTTAGCTCTGTTCTAAAAACACTTTTGCATGTGATCAGTCTCATTCATSCAAGTGGTCCCTGTGCAGTTCCATAGGACCACTCATGCATGAAGACCATTCATATGTGTTGARTATTTGCAGGATTGAAGGTTGTATCAAGAGACCAAAGTTCATGTCTGGGTGCAGAATAAATTTTCAATCTCATTAAAAATATAGATCTGTTTCTTGCCGATCAGATGCATGAATTGATAAACACCACATTGAAACATGGCTTTGACCAGAAAGGCTGGAGGAAAAGGAAGTGATGGTTAGTGATTGTATCTCACCCAAGGGCTTAACCTCGAGGCAAAGCCTGAGGGCATATGGAATTTTCAAGAAGCCAGGATCAACAACTTTCTGCTTTCCAGAGATCATTATTGTTGTTAGATCACAGTTTGTGAGTCTGGAGCTGAAGAAGGTCACATCATTTGCAAAAAATCCACATTTCCTTGAAGTAGAATGTTGTCAGTATAGCTTAGTTTYGAGATTGATCTATAAAATATAAATCAAAGTATGGACACACTGGGTGTCACTTCTAAAACTCAGACATGGTGCTTTTTCTCTTCTTGAACCATAAGAAGAACTTGAACTTTGGAAGCAGAAATATTTCTAAAATTATTTTTAAATTAATAAGATGCACTGGTTATTTGTCTCTTTATAACATTTCTTAATTACACAACTAAGAAATTCTCTGCAGAATTCTCACTTCCTGAGGAAGAATTGAAACTGGAGAAAAGAAATCTGTGTCAGAGACAACATTGCTAAGAATTTGAGATTTTCTTTCTTTTAAAATAATTTATTTCCTTTTGCAACCCTGCAATTCCTGCCTTTAAAAATGCTGAGGTAATTGCACATTGAGACATGCTTTCCAGTCTTTGCCATACCTAAGAAACAAAAGAGAAATATTTCAAAAGATATATGAGTGCAACATAGTCTTAATTTATAAAGATGACCACCTTTTTGTTGTTGTTTTGATTCTTCCWGGAATATTTGTAGGTGTTGTTCTTTGAGGGGCATCTTGGCAGTCTACAGTTAAGAACACTCTAGATCCATTTTCTCAACGTTTACAGTCTGAKGGTCAAAAGATGCCAAGAATTAATGTCCTGGTGTATCACCTGTCGTGTTGCCAAGACTCACTTTTCAGGGCTGTATATTTATTTACAAAGCACACATAAGACCCCTCCAGTAAAACACATTGTTCACAATTAGCATTCAGGCTAACACATTCCTCAGAAATTTCAGAAAAATCACCTGTGCTAAATAACTTTCTTGGTATTTTGCTCTCCCTCAGATATTTAACAGCTGYCTCTCTAGCCAACCAATAATTTGGCATAGCATGTCCCATTTTCTTTGCCTGGCCTTTTGCTGTTAYGCTGGCATAAGGAACACTTCCACTGCTTGAACATTTGACAGCAATGCCTTCCTTACACTTTTGCATATGTCAGCCCCAAAACACAGAGATCTCCTKAATACCTTGTGTCCTGGAAATGAAAAGGGGTCTGTCTATCATGTGTCCTTTCCACAACTGCTTTACCACACAAAGAAAACTAAGAAAAATATAAGGTCTTGACAAAGAAGGGAGTTCTAATCCAAAMAGTTCTGCTATGAACTGCCTGGCTGTTATTACTGGAGGCAAGATTTCTCTGGAGAATGTCATCTTGAGAGATTACATCTGTAAGCATCCTCAGTAATGGGGCATCCATTTACCTTAGCATTATTTTCATTGATGCTTCATTCACTTCCTGCCTCTGTTCTTTGTTTATTGCAATACAGTCATTTCACTTTGCTGTTCCTTGATTCATTTCTCAATTGGATGCTGCCTTCTACTTTCTCATCCGGTCTTAACGCATGCAGTTTAAAAAGAGTCGTGCAGCTCATACATATGATATCATTTCTTTCCCCCTTTTTCTGCTTCTCTTCCTTATACACCAAAGGCTTAACCTCCTTTCAGGGAATATACAGTATATACTTTCTGTTAATACAGTTTTCTGTGTTATATGAGGCAACAGTAAGCAGAAAAAGATGCTTTCCATTTTGAAACCACAGTGTTCTTACACTGCTCCATTCTCTTGTAACCTAACTTCTCAGTGGAAGTAGGGGTGAAATTATGAAACTGAAATCTACTTCTAAAGAAGTCTTCTTGAAAGCTGGAACATCAAACTCAATATATATATTAGGGAGAGGTGTGCGTGTACACAAAATATATTGTGATATAAAATAATATAACTAACAATATAATATATGGTTCTAAGTATTTATGTGCAAAATATATGTAAAAGTATATAAGTTTTAAATTAATTATRTTAATATATATACAATATAAAATAAACATAATTAGAATATAATGTAATAGAATAGATTGGACAAAACTAGAAAGAGCAGGTGTGTGATGAATGAATGAGTGCAACTTTTATGACAGTATCTAACACTTATTTCTATTCTRTCTCCATATGTTCAGACTAGAATTTATGGATCATGAAAGTGGCTAAAGTAGYATGGGGAAATAGTTATACTAGTATAACTTTATGCCTTTGGCTTGGATGTCTAAAGTTAGCTAGCTGGCCACCTCTGACTTARTGGGAAGATAGACATCTCTTAGCATTAACTGGACCAGAAGGCTAACCAAAATACTCTGAAATAACCTTTGGAGTAGCTATTTATGCTACACAAATCCTGTGAAAAATTATGCCCAGCACACCTCTGACCGTGATCAAAAATTTGAGAATTTTTCATCTGACTTAATCAATTTCTCTTGGTGTACATAAATTGGAACAGAAAAGAAAAGTCGAAGCTCAACATAAAAATGACAAAGTGTTGTCTTAGATTTTGGTACTCCAGGTGAGTATTTCTCTTTTCATCATCTTATCTGGTTTTTGGGCCAAGCAACCAAGTTCAGATAAATCTACTCATGGTATTATSTGTGATATGAAGAATTAGCTGGATTATGGAATTGTAATATCCTCCCCAATTTTCGACATGTTATGGGGGACCCTGTGCAGTGATTTGCCCAGATGAAGTGAAAGCTCTTATCCATCAGCATTTTGCTACGGTTGTASTAACTACTTGGTTTGGAATGCAGATGTACTAACACAGAGGGTAAAATAAAAAAAAAAATGAGGCCTTATGTTGTTTTTAAAATTAAAAAATTCTGCTTACTGCAGAAATAAATTATGATCATTGGACATAAAGGGTTCTCACTGCTGTATTCACCTACTCTATTCAGTAGCAGTTCTACAGATATGGAGAGAACAGCTCACAGAGCAGGATAYTATTTTCCCCTAGAAAAGCTGACAATATGTCCTTGAGATACTAAATGTGACAGAATTCAGTGGGGCATCTGTTAAGGGAGACACAAGTTCACAGTCTGGAGCACGTTTTCACATACTATTATGTAGCAGGAGATTAGCACCCCATGTAAAATCACTTTCAGCCACCCATTCTGAAATAAATATAAGGTTGTATCAGCTTTTCAGAGGTGAGTGCTGATCTATTTTTTTTTTTTTTTTTTGTGAGAAAATATTAAGTAATCACTTCCACTTAGCAAGATTGGGGAAATAGAAAAATAATGGGTTGAAGTATCTATTCTATTTACTTTATGTTACATGTTCTTCTATGAGTACATAAAAAAAAAGAGAAAGATTATAGTGGAAAATGTTCAAATCTCAAATGAAGAAGTCATTAGAAATGAATGGGCTGTGTGCAATGAAATCATTACCACAACATCCTGTAGGATACAAAAAGCAGACTAGCAGTAATTACAGTCCTGCGGGAAAAATCAATAAGTGCTTCTCATGCCTTTCTGATCAAGACTGTAGCATGATATTAGCAACCTGTGAAACTGTGGGGTACCCATTCAATCTGACTTGAAAGTATAAAACGTTTATCAACTCATTCATATTCTCTATGCCTGAAAACTCCTCGATTTCCTGCTATAATAGTCTTGCTGATGGAATTCGGAAGGAAGAACATTTCTGTTGTGCTTACAGGAATTATGTGCTGAAGAGGAAAGAGAATGAAGTGGTAATACATTTAAGCATTCACAAGTGAAAAGTGAATATTAAATTTGAGGTACCAAAGAGGTTCTGTTACTACTCAGAACTTAATTCTTCTCTCCTTCCATTTTATAAAAGAAGAATAAATCCTCTGACTTCATTAGAACAACACCTTATGAATCTGTTATAGTGTGAGAATCGAGTCTAAAGAATAKAACCACCTGTAGTTTTGCATTATGGCTACTAATTAAAAAACAAATAAGATTTTGATCCCTGTTACTCAATCATGGCCTTTCAGGACTATTCTTCAGCTCCCAAAATGTTAATGCCACAGGGACTTCATAGTTGTAGATCAGATTGTAACATTGTACTTAAAATTATTTAATTTAGGGATGATACTTGTCCTCCCTTTACCTGGAAAATTAACTACTTTTTAATGGAAAATTGAGTTACTTTCCAAAATAGAGAGCTTAAGAAGCATATTAAAAAATTGAGTCTCTTTCAGGACTATTATATTGTTCTGTGACTTATTTACAGCTCTATCTTTTCATATTTGACACAGCAATATAGAATACCATTTACTTACATTTCAGTTGATCTCATTTACTAAGTTTATCTTGCAAAAATATATCATTATATGTACACGCAGTAATGACAAATTCAGCTCCAAATCCTCAAAGCAGTGATTCAGTTCATCACACATGTAAAAGCTTATCTTGAATCACATACTTAAAGCTAATAACTTCAGGATAAGCCACTTAAAATGGGAATTAATCTTAAGCAACTACTTAAATGTTCTACACMGTCAGAATGTTTTCCTTCTCACCCTCTGCCCCAACACCCACATTAACTGCCTGAAAAGCATCAGGCAAGCAAAATCCTTCAATTCATAGGTCAAATTGAAGAACAGGGTGATATGAATAAGAAAGTGCATTACTAATTGCAATGAATAATAGAAATTACAGTAAAGCACTCTAAAAGTCATTAGGATTATATATGTTTCAATACAGTGCAAACACTGTAAACTAGCATAAATAAATGTGTTCATTGCTTGTTGAGCTATGTTTACTTCAAGTAAGTTCTGAGGAAACAACATTTTAAACACTGGCCAAACTGCAAAAACTGTGAAATCATGTTTCAAAAAACCTATTTCAAAGACTAAAATAAAATGACAGTGATGATTCTAACATCCACTGCAAACAACTAAAGAAAGAATGCTCAGATTTTAGCACAGTTAACRTGTGCTTAATTTAATTAATCTGTTTAAATATTTCACAAGATATCAGATGTTTTCTAAAAGGCCTGGGGAAGTAATATTACATTGGCCTAGACTACTCTCATCTGATTAGCTCTCAGTACAGTTTACTCCAGTAATTAAGATCATAGAGAGTATTTCTCTCTGAGAACAAGAAAATGTATATCTGATCAACTTACCTGAGAACAAACTGCAGTGAAATATAAGCTTGTCTTTTTAACACAGTGCATGAGGCCATTAGAATAAAAGTCTACATGCAGTCTATGCTCTGTTTGCTTAGCCATAATTGCCTCTAAAATCACAAGTTCTTTGTGTAAGATATTAGMAGCACTAAATAAAATAGGTCCATTGCTTAATGTTCTATTAAATTTTATAGGTACTATAAACCAGAACTACTTTGGATAGGATTCTTAATTTAATTATTAGATTTTCATTCAACCTTATCTCTGGAAACAGATACCTACCAACTTTTGTGAGCTTGATTTTCAGTCTGCTAAATATCTGCATCTCCTGATTTCATTAGAAGTTGTGGATGGCCACCATACCTTTAGATTCAAAGGATAAGAACCTGAGTGTATTAGAAACACTTGCCTCACAGCTCAGAAATTGCCATTTGTGTTTATGCCACAAMAGAGTGATGTCCAGACCCAGCAATTTGTGAAGGTAACACACCATTATGGTCATCATCTATCTGCACGCTCACACGTAGCCTGGCTTTGTACTACAATACATACCTCAAGCAAGTCATTATGTTAATTACAATTCATTTGTCAACTTGCAGATTTCCAGGCCAGGAGGGACCATTCTAACTAAATAATATGACCACTTGTGTAATACAGATGATACACTTGCCCAGAAATTTCTGCATCAGAAATTTTTGTTTAAGCTCAAAAGTAGCTTCTGGAAAAAGAGTCTCATAAAGCTTGTAAATGACTGTTAATAATAGCATCATGTGGCATGCCACTCTAAAYGCATTCTGACTTACCTTCACGTCTACACCAGTGTTGTTAGGTCAGTCATTACAATGTCTCTGCTAACCTATTACATATTGCTTCATTCACTTACAGGCATCATTTAATCATCTCATTTATGATGCACAACCCAATGCTGATGGCATTTGAGGATACACCCGTCTGATTGCCTTCTCTGTATATGCAAGTCAGTTTCCCTTTGTGATTCAGTGCTGCTGCACTTGCAAAAAAAAACCAAAAAAAACAAAACAAAACAAAACAAAAAAAACAAACCAAGAAAAAACAACCAAAGGGAAAAAACAGTCTTCACTTCCAGCTTTCCAGAAATTTACTTTGTGTGTTTCAGGTAGATAGAAAATCATCATAAACAAACAACTTGACATCTTGACATGTAAATATGTCCTGCCAATTCTGTAAGCTTATTGATTCCCTGTGCAGAAGTGATATATAGTAAATTCCCCATGTAATCAAACTAAAAAATACATTTACTTTAAGCTTGTGCACCCATGTTGCACACAAATAGCCTAGTATAAGTTACTGGATTARCTTTCCCTATTAAAAACAGCTAAATTAAGTGCTATAAAAAAGAAACATGTTTATACTGTAATGCATTTTGTTGAAAAAGCAGTCACTTGCCTGGTTTACACCTGGTGCCATACAGGGTGCCCCACCTGGTGCCCCACAAGGAAAAAAGGGAGGGAATAAAATGTCTTCTTCAAAGTCAAAATCATATGACTGATATGGAATTACTCAACATTCCTTGATATTACAACTAAGAATAAAGTAACAAATTCAGTGAATACACTGGAAGTTCAGTTTTGGCTCAGAATTTAAAAATATGTTCACATTGTGGATGAGTGTGCAATTTGATGCAACAGCAGGACTCCTTTAGTCCAGTATGTGCAGCTTGCATGCCTCTCTTCTAATCATGAAAATTGTTCGAATTGCAGCTCCTGTGCCACACTGCAGAGATCATCAGCCATGTTCACAAAATTGTTTTCCATACCTTTCTATTTCCTATATCACTGTAGGAACTTTTGGACTTGGGAGCACTTTCCAGCTGTTGCATAGATACATCGCATATCCATGTTGGAGTCAAAACTGTGGGACACAGTATTTCACTTTATCTCAGCAATCTTCTATTTTCCATAGAAAAGAAACACAAATGTTTGATTTGAGGAAAAAAAAAAACAAACCAAAAAACAAACCCACAAACAACAAAAAAACTACACACTAATTTCTACCAAAGACTATGAAGTCTTGGTGAAAATTTCTCTGTCATGTAAGCCCTGTTGGTTCAGGCTGTTCATAGGGCAGATCAGGTCGAAGGCACCTYGGGAGATCTCCAGTTCAGCCTCCTGTTCAGAGAAGAATGAGCTGCAAGGCCAGAGAGACTACTCAATGCTTAGTCAATTTGGCCTTGGAAATCAGTAACCATGGAAGTTGTATATCCTCTTTGGACATGTGCTCATCATGAATCAGTTTTTTCYTATATCTGGCCATATGTTTGTTATTTCAGGCAATGCCTGTTGTCTCTTGGTCTTGCCCCTTGCCCTCCACCTTCCTGATGTCTGCCCTGTGAGTGCTGAGGGCTGAGTATCTTTATTCTGCAAAACATTTCAGTGCCTCAGGCATTGGAATTATCTTAATGAAGCATGAAACAGGCTTCATTGATAAAGATTTCCCACATTGATGAGAACWGAGTAAAAGGACCATTTCAAAACACAGCGGAAGAAACAAAATTCTCWTGTTAGTATGCAGTCCATAAGGAGGGGGGAAATATGAATCATTTTCCTATCTCAGGAAAGGAGAARATTTTTAGAAGCTAAGAAGTGTGTAATGCAAGAAAGGCCAAGCTCAGATCACATTATAGATCCAGTGCTCAGCTGGTGCTTRCAAGAGCAAATATCAGAGCTGGGGCTGCTGAGGTGGTGCCAGCATTAAAACCTTCACTTGATGGGTACTCAGACTGTCTGGTATGTATTTTTTACTTCATCCTTTCAAAAATGCCAAACAATTAATGAATCAATGCTTTACTTAAAATGAGAAATAAGTGCCAYCTAAATCATGTCTTTCCCAAAGCCATGTGTAAAATAAAAATTGCCTTAGACACCTATTTCGTGCAGCTGAACATTACTATAAGCAATATATACTGCAGGAGCAAGTGGRGGTTAAATCAAGTAGGTTTTGCATTGTGTTATGCTCCTTAAAGGAGAGGACAACACAGTTCCTGCTCCAAGGAGTCTACCGCCTGAAAGACAAGACAAAACTGGCATACACAACTAGCAGGCAGGAGAGAGCAAATGCAGGTTTTATGCATAGAGGAGCCACTTGAATAGTTATATTTTTTTTTTCTCATATTTAGGATAATCATAGTAAGATTTACAAGTAGCTTAAGCTGAAAAAAGACACCAAAGTCAACTTAAACTTCCCAGCAACAACTTTTAACAGTTTTGTTTGTTTGTTTTTCATAATTCATCGTTATATAGTAAGAAAGATATATTTAGAAAATTAGTATTTCTGTTCATATCAAGTTAAAATCAAAAGAGAAACGTATTCTCAGTATTTTAACACATAACTCTTCATATCTAAAAGTAGAAGTATTGCCAATTTTAACAGTAACATTGCTACATTTACATGCTGGCATGGCTC
Organism: Malurus melanocephalus; assembly: GCF_030028575.1. Lineage (NCBI taxonomy): Eukaryota > Metazoa > Chordata > Aves > Passeriformes > Maluridae > Malurus > Malurus melanocephalus. Next base: position 4,376,083 of record NW_026623243.1, on the reverse strand, counting down.
ACATTGCACTTGGTAGAGTGCAGTTARAATTTGTTTGCAGCATTTTTTAAAATCTGCCAGTCAATTAAGCAATATGGAATGGAATAATCAAAACTGTAATATTGCTAGAATGTCCATTGATAACAATGAGYTCATTAACAGACGAACTATAAGATCCACATAACTCAAATATAATGGGAGATATTCTGCAGGTTGGAATACACATATTTCATATTCTAAAATACCGTTGTGGGGGTGCCTTCTCTGCCTCCACCAGCCCCCTCAAATCTTCCCAATGCAGTGAATAATCTGAAGGAGWATTTGGACATTCCTGAATTCTCAGTATTGATTTAAATGAAATTGTGTCAGAAAACCTTTTGAATTCTTTTAAATCAAGGATTTTTAACACTTTTAGGAATGTATCACTGACAGAAATCACTCTTACCAACTCTGTTCTTCAACTGATGTCCTACCTTGACGAGAATACAGAGATAAAATGATGGAAGGTAGAAGTAATGATGCATGCAATTATATACTTTTTTAAAAAAAAAAAAAAAACAACTTTAATAAGGTTCTTGGATAGAACGTGAATTGGATCTCTTTAAGTCAATTCCCCATTTCTTACATTAAATAACATATATGAGATTCTTGGCAATATAAATTGATATTAGAACATAAGACTTGGATTTTAGGAAGCTCCTAAGCTCCCTTTTTAAGAAGAGGCATTAAATTAAAATCTGCYCATCTAAACTGATGTTTTGTCTTCTGTAGATGATATTTCTGTAGTGTAAAAATGTCAGGACTAAAATTAGGATGAAAACCCTACTGTTTTATCTTTACTCAGTGAAGTAGGCTTTACTGGGTAGGAATTTCAGAGAGATAGAGGACCTTAATAGCTACAGCTATATCTATTCCTATGTAAAACATTATTATAGTATACCAGCACCAAGAATATCTTAGAAAGTGTTTTGAATACATTGATTATAAAAAGGAGTTGGTAAAATAATTCCTATTTAAGTAAATTGTCATTTCACAATTTTCCCTGAACAAGGTTAGCACATCAACTATCCTACTYTCAGGCAAAAGGATATCGTACATTATATCTTAGTATGTTCTGGTTTCTTCTTCAGCAATGGAGTGACCCATTTGTTATTTGAGCCAGTACTAGAACTGAATAATATTGGCTCAAATATGCCAGCAAGAACACTGAGGACTGCTTTATCCCTTTCATTGTTACCTGTAGTTAAACGAAGGATCACTGCAGAAAGATGATGGGATGTTCTAAATTGAACTCATCCTGTTTAGCTTTACATGTCTGTGATAAAGGTGATTAAACATGAGCAAGTCATTCTCTCTTCAATTCYACCAAGTGAAAAGGAACTAATATTTTGCAGATATTAGAAGTCTGCTTATAAAACTTGGTCTTATTCACTAAACATAAAGGARACTAGGCATTCCCAGTTCCATACTGAAGAACAATAAATAATAGTGCAGCAATAGGAATATCCTCACACCATGTCTGAGAACCTCAGTTTCATGATGTAAAATGTAATTTTTGGGTTTATGTTGCCTCTATGCTTTTTGTTCTTCAAACATCATCTGCCTCACTAAAACACATAGCTGATCAAAACAAAAAWAATCCTAAAAAATTCTCTATTTTCATGTGCAAGTTAAATTCCTCTTACTGTAGGAATTATAAATTAATATAAAGATTAACACTAAATTCATTTATTGTCGATTGTGTTATATTAGATAMGACCTTCATCTATCACAGTTCTTAAACATATATTTGATGTTAAGTAAGTAAATAATATCCTTGACTTCAGGGACACAATTTACACTCCCAAGTTCATACACGTAGATGTGAGACAAAGTATTCAGAGAACAGAATCTAGAGGAAAAAACTGGGCAAAACTTTGTTACTTTTCCATAAACGTAACCTCTGCTCTGTTAGGTGCTTAGGTAATGGAATGATCAATAACTATTTAAAGTTTTACCCAGGTTAATCATTGCACAAAAMCAAGCTGAAGATTAAGTGAAATTCCTGCCTGCACTTTTCACACAGGTAGAGATAAACCTTCCACTGGGACATTTAAATTAGTGAACTAAAGTTGAGAATAAACAGTCCTGTAAGTGGAAACCTCTTTCTAACACTTCCCACCCCTCCTCAAATACAACAACAGTAAACCTTATCTTACAGGCTTATCATATAGGCACTTTATTTTTTTCCAGTTAGAAGATTTTTACACCACTAGTGACAGCTTTTCCTTATGTAAATGGTCACATTAAAATTCCTTCTAAATCTCTGTTATAAGAATAGCTTTATATTCTAATTGTGGTGTCAGGCATTCTTCCATTTTCTTTCCTTCTCATGTTCATCCTGACTACTTACATCTCATATATTCTGAATTTCAGAGTTCTGTCCCACTTAGACCTTTTTATTATTCAGTAAAGTGATTTCCTAGTTATTGCTGTCTTACCTTGTTTTCATTCTTTTAAATTCTTTGGAAAGAGAAAATAACATGCCAAATCTATGGCATCATATTAGGAATGTCTAAATAATATGGTATTACAGTTCTCTGTAGAATTCACAGCAAGTCAGACATAGAAATCTGACAAAAAAAATCTCATGAATGTAAAAAGTAATTATGTTAATTAATGGCAGGACATGAATCWATTCTGATGAGTATGTTTTATTTGGAACAACAAAGTTTAGGACTTAATGCYAGTCTTCTTCAGGATATTGTAGCTGGGATGAAAATGAATTTATTTCCACTTTTGTCTGTTACAAAAGGGAGAATATTGAGTAAAACACAGAACAGAAACAGAATCTACAGCTCAGACTCAGGACCCTTGAGGATAGTTTGTGCATTTATTTGGGCTGCCCTGCACTCTTCAGGTATCGGGGTTCAARTCCTGGAAAGGATGGGACAGTAACTAATGGAATCAAGTACTTATAAAGTCTTAGGGTTTGACCACTATTAAAATGTAAATTGCAAATAGTCTCTTGACTACAAATCTGTTCAAGGATATCCCCTTCCATCAGCATGGCCCTGAAATGAACAAATCTTTGAATGTCTATATCCTCTGGTTTTGAGTATCCTATAAGACAGAAACCACAGGCGAAAAGGTGGAAAGACCAGCTTAAAAAAAGTTAGGATGAGCTCTGGCAGATTCAGGAAGAGAAGTGACAAAATTGACACTCTCGGGGACACTACAATTATTTTATTCATGGAACATCTGGGACTGTCTAGTGCAGCTGCAAGAACAAGAAATKTTAATTGAGTGATCAGTCATGGCTCCCAGTGAGTCACGCTAACAAASACATTGTGGAATAGCAGCAAAGGCTTCCACTGGTCAATTGAGAAGTTTGAGATAGACTTGGTTTCTCCCTTCTCAAATAGTATCTAARCTTGGTGGTGATTTTAATCTCTTAATCTAAATAAATGAGAATAAATGAAATAATTTTGAAACAATGAAACAATGAATCTCTGCAAAGAATACTCTCAGAATTTGTTTTCTTCTGTAGATTTTACCACAGTTCAGGATAACAGGTGTCACTATGTTTAGTTTCAAATGTATATAAATCTAGAAAATCTGTGGACATTGCCTAGGCAGTCAGTATCTCAAAAAAAAATCCTCCATTATGTCAGGAGAGGTTTTCTTGATTTTCAATAGCAACAAACCCTAGTGAATTGTGAGATTTTTCCTATATGGTTTGTGGAATGCAGATACTTTTCATTTATTCTGAAATAATTTTTGAACTTTGCGGAATTGGTAATTTTCTAATTTTAGCAGGAAAACTCATCTGTTTTTCCTGTTGAAGTCACCCTTCTCTGATCCTAGTAGTAGTTTCTATACCAGGCAAGGACACTACCCATACTAAAAAGCAGTTATCAAAGTTTGCATGCACCTGGCAGATAAGAGATGCAGATTCAAATATAGACTTTGTTTGATCTGAACCAGATGCTGAACCAGAAGTTCCTGCCTGAAATAGATTGCAACTAACTGTGTTAAAAACCTTTTGACATGAACTTTCTGTCAACCCTTCCTATGGATGCAGAAATTGCAGTGATTAGATTTTCCTGAAGACTTCAATGATCTATGGAGAATGGAGATAATTGAATAGGAGAAATTTGGCAAATCAGAATAACCTGTGATTTTTTTCAAATGGCCACTAACTTTGCAAAGTGAAATTTTCATTTCTCTCAAGCAAAGGGTCAAGCAAAGATGGGATTTGAGCTTTGCTCTCCAAAACATGATTTTCACAATATTATGTAATCCAATATTTTCCTTTGAAAAAATATTGATAAAAYAATGGGCTAGGAATATTAAATTTTAATATTAATCTGATGTTGCAATGGTAGATAGCATAAAATGGTCAAATTGACTCATATTTTGGTCTCAGTTTCTCAGTTTGCAAAACAGAGATATTGATATCAGCCTTCTTAATAGGCTTAGTAGTGATTTCCACTTGAAATCACTGGATTAATACTTCATTTTTTTGATCTTTCTGTTAACACACTAAATCTCTACCAAATTTATCAACCCCTGTTATTTTAGGTGTCATTCACTCAAGTTGCTCTCATATTAACTGTGTGCCACACCTTTGTCCAATGGTCGAATATATCCCCCACAAAATAGCGAGTCTTTGGAAATGAGGGCAACAAAAGAAAAAGCAGATGAATAAACACCTCCTACTGCCCAGCCTTATAGTTTAAGCTTTTGTTTAACTTTGCATTCTATTTATTTATTTAGTGTTGTCCAGGAGGGACCCTCAGGCACAAAAGCAAGAGCAAAGCCCATTCAAGAAGCACTGATTACTCATGTTTTGTTCCACTGGTTCATTTGCCATCATGTCACATACTCATCCACATGGTTACAAGCATTCTTCCATGGTTTCCTTCCCCTTGGAGGCCTTGATAACTGGCACAGTAAGGAATGCTCTAAACCCCACAAGATTGGGATGCCTGTATCACACCCAGAGGACCAAAGACATTGCTTTGATAACACTGTTTGTCTCCAGCAGCACGTATTTCTGCTGACAGCTTCAATTCCAATATCCTAACAGCCTCAAAAATATAACAAAAATACATCCTGAAGTAAATTCTGTTTTCTGTAGACCCACACAGGTATTCATTGTCATTAACACATACATTATATGGAATATGTATACAATACTGCAATTCTTCCTTGTCCAAATCCTTCTTGGCCATAGTTAATTRAGTAGCATTGTTCAGGACTACAGTAGTTTGCATGTGATTTTCCTGTCAAGGAGCCTCAGTGTGTTTGATAGTACTAAAACTGACCATTTAATTTGTAATTACATTGGTATGAGAGAGGAGACATAATAATATTTTATTTTACTACAGCAGTATTGTTTCAGCTTTTCATTTCAGTTGGAATCCACATAAATATATGCGCTACCAGTAAAGAAGAGCTTTTTCATGACCAGAGCCAAAAATGCTTAAATATGGTCATCAGCTAATTCTTCAATCAATATTTGTTACTACTCTTCAAATATATTACTTAATGAACAGTATTTGATTAAGCACATTTGCATACGAAGCAAGTTATTTTATATCATTTATTCAATGCAGACTTTCACTAAATAATGTATCTACTGCAAAGTGTCCATCCAGCTTGCAGGATAACAATTTCTTGTGCTTCAGTACTTTATCCATGTGCCAAAACTGCTATGAACTGGAACAGGTATTCAGCTGGCCACTGGTTCAGCTGAGTTCCTTTATCAGACTTTGTTTTCTGCAGCAATTTGTCTATCTCACAGCTGTAATAAGGCAATGGTTTATATTCAGAAGGTACAGAGTTTAAGAACAAGTTATCAGCAAATTAGCTGAACTTAGAGAGAAGGTCAACAGCTAACTGTTGCTTTTCCAACAGCTGATATTTGCTCATCTCCTGGCATAGTTCTACCAAGCGTGCTACAGCCTTGGGCTGGTTTTGAGTGGAGCAGAGTAAACTTTCTTCCCAGTAGCCAGTCCTGGCCGGTGTTTTGGATCTGTGCTGGAAACAGTGCTGCTAAYACAGGGGTGTCACTGCTGCTGARCAGYGCTCACACAGAGCCGAGGCCTTTTCTGTTTCCCACATCACCCCACACCAAGAGGACTGGGGGTGCACGAGGAGTTGGGAGGGGACACAGCCAGGACAGCTGACCCCAATTGACCCAAGGGATATTACAGACCATACAGCATCATGCTCAGCATGCAGAACTGGGGGAAGAAGAAGAAGGGGGTTGGGAGAGGGGGGATATTTGGAATGATGGTGCTTGTCTTCCCAGGTAACCATGAGGTGTGGTGGGGCCCTGCTTTCCTGGGAATGGCTGAAACTGCCTGCACAGGACAAATTAATTAATGCYTTGTTTTGCTTTTCTTGCACACATGGCTTTTGCTCTACCTACAAAAATGTCTTTATTTCAACCTATGAGTTTTCTTGCTTCCACCCCTCTGATTCTCCCATCACACCAGGAAGGAAGTGAGTGAATAGCTGTGTGGTTGGCTAGGGTCAAACCACGACAAGCTTTAATGGCCACAACCATGTAATGCAGTGCCAAGTGATCCTTGTCGTAAATGTTTTATAATGGTTTGTGTATCTGGCCTAACTTGCCCAGAAAAAAAAAAAAAAAGAAAAAAAGGAAGAAAACGGATTAAAAAAATTAATCACACAGCAAACACCAACTCTGTATCAGTGAAAATTAATTCAAAAGATCAGCTATAATCCTGTAACTAAACCTAATTATTTTTGTATTGCTATGTAAAGTAATATCTCATTTTTATTAGTTTTTTTATCATATATTACAATAGTATAAAGATGCCAATCAGAATCAGGAACATGCACTATGAAGTAAAATAGAGAAACTTCTTCCATAGCATTGTGTTTGATTCAGCCTCAGATTGCTTCAGCTTTTCACAGAAATTTGTGTTCTGAATGGTATTTTAAAATTCCTTCAGTAGTTGGGTATCAATATTTGTCTGAAATCTGGATATAATTGGAAAGGAGAGGAAAATGTCTTTCATAGGACTTGTCAGTGAACTGGAATCTTTGGTTACTTCTATGGTTAGTTACTCTTCATGTTAGTGCATCAAAAATTCTTTATAACAGGCTCTAAATAAACATATTTTTATTGATTGTTCTCAAATATGGACATGCATTGTTTTCTTTCCAGTTATGAAGTAGTCCATTAATGTCTGGATTAGCATTCAAGTTTTCTGAACTACAAACCAAAACTGAGATTTCTACCAAAGTGCTGGGAACATCCCTGACCAATTTCTACCATGGGCATAGCAGAAATTTCATGCATTGCCAGGATAAGTCTGTACTTTCGGTACATGTCTCCATCATCCCATTCTAAGCTTTATTCTCGTATAGCATATTCTAATAATTTTGTATGTTTTCTGTTACCAAGCTTCTCTTTATTGCTTATCAATATCTATTTATAGGCCATTTACAGTGTTYCCCCTCATGCAGCAATGTGATTTCTGTGTCCCAGTATCACAAAGACAAAGAGATTGTTCTTAGGGAGCAGTTTCCTTCAGCAGTTTTCTTCRTGACAAATCACTGCTCTTGTACTGAGACCTTCTTGAGAAGATGCTCTTCCTCATCTCTCCACTGGAAGAGCATATTCACAGGTTTTTGCTTATTAAAATAAGATTTCATARACTGCTGAAGCATCTGTGGCCAAGCTAGGAAATGGTTGCTTCTGAGAACTGTTATTTTAGACTACACCAATCAACAGATTTGAAAGATTGATGTGCTGATGGGAGTTTTGCTGACTCCTACCAACACGACTGAAGCTTTTACCACTCCTAACTTCCTGTTCCCATAGCAGAATCAATAAAACATCCACACTGCATCAGGGCCAGAGTGCAGCCTGAARCTATGGCTGAAGCCATTACTGAAGGTAAGTTTGGGTTTACATGCTGGGATAGAAACTGTGGTGGCTGAGGTGTTGACATTAATTTCCATCTTCTGAGGATGTCACTCATGCAGAAGCCTCTTAGAGACCACTTACAAAAGGCTTGGGGTATAAACATCACAACTCTGTTCCTAAATGCAGCAATGTTTGTATTGTTAGGGTCTTTAGATTTACAGCTGAGCCTTTAGAAATAAAGCAGAATATTCTTGCCTATAACTGGTCCTATTTTGGAATGAATGCAGACAATCTCAAAAGTTATATGATATARTCTTCATTTACACTACTCAAAAAAATTGTCATTCCACTATAAATACAATAAGAAACTATTTTATTATGTTTTACCAAGAACAGGATGATTTCAGAGCAAATAATTTCGCTTACTGCATACTTTTGTGGACACAATTCTTATTTTTTTGATGTTGCTCAAAATTATTACCTTGGCTAAGCATTTTGGGTTTTTTTAGCACTTATCTTTTACTTGTTATGCTAAAACTAATGTTTATTCTGCCATGCATGAATTCACTCTACTGTTTGTGATGCTTTCAGCATCACTGTTGAGATTATTAAAAAAAAAAAAAAAAAAACCAACAAAAAAAAACAAAAAACCAGCAAAACAAAACAAAACAAAACAAAACAAAAAAAACACCAAACAAACAAAAAAACCACTTCCTGGAGTTGTAGGTAATAATTAAAGCTTATTCAGGAAGAAACACACCTTCTCAACACATTCATTGTATTGCAATTATCTCTTTCTAACCAAAAGTTTTTTTTTTACTAACTATTACTAAGTTGTTATACTTTGTTCATAACATCAGATGTAGAAAAGACAATAKTGCAGCTCTCAGGATTGAATTTGCAGCAGTGTGTTCCACTTCTCACTAAAATTGATCTAACAAACAATATCTCATCAAATTTTTAGTCATTTTGCAAAATCAGTATGTATTGAAGATCCTCTGCAAAACAAAGTAAACCCATAATGTTTTGTGTTTTGTTCATTTTACAGTGTTCACCTTCCTTCCTTCCTTCCTTCCTTCCTTCCTTCCTTCCTTCCTTCCTTCCTTCCTTCCTTCCTTC
>NW_026623243.1:4333310-4366995 GCF_030028575.1 Malurus melanocephalus | reverse complement strand
TGTAGAGAAGAAAACCCCAGCCATATTTTTTGCATGTTTCTGTAGATAATTTTGTCCAAGGAATAATGTATCATGGCTCTAATCCCAAATTTATGCCTTGGAAAGTAAGTCTGTTCATGTGCGTATCTCATTATATTCAGCTCAGGATATTGGTGTCTCATTTATGATAAACCTTGCAATAAAACCAGATTACTCCTAAATTGGAAGATATTCTGTTAGGAAAATGTTTAAAAGAGAATAGGTAAAGGCATAATTTTAGAACATTTTCATCACAGTGTAATAAGAAAGAAAAGTSTTTCCACACTCCAACTGGTATAGAGTTTTATTTCTGTAATCCAATCATAATTTCATATTCTGGCTCAAAATGCAATGGGCCAGACTTTGTGATGCAAGCCGATGTCGCAACTGTAAAGATATTATATTTTRCTCAATTCGAGCGTAAGAAATGGCTGAAGAAAAACAAGCAATTAAGCAAAAGAATAAGCCAATATTTTAGGGGCATTTGTTCATCCAGTCATATTTAATCTCTGCCAGTGTAGATTACAAAACATACAACAACAAAGAAAGTTAACATATTGCATTTATAACCATATACTGAATGTATTTCACAATCTGTTGAGTACATTTAAAAATWCTTGGAAGTGATCCAAGCTCTTATAAAAATTGATATATCTCTCATTAGCATTTTGAAGATGTCAGCTGTTTTTATATTGGGTAATAGAAAGTAATCTGCCAGGGGAAATAGTTAGTGTACTGCTGTGTGTCAGAACAAATATGATTAACATTGTGCCAGATGCGTGTCCTCATGAACTCCCAGGAGGGACTGCAGAAGTAGACCTTGTAGTCAATTATTGAAATTGGAAGTGCTCTGTACCTCTGCTTTGTGTGCACCAGCAGTAGCTTGCACACAGGACTAGCAGAAATGCTGCTTGTGCACGCTTCCGTGCAGAGCATTAATAAGCAGATCCATGCACATCATTATCCGTGTCTTCTTCTTCTTTGCTGATTGTCATTTTTTAAAGAGAAATTAGCATGCTCTACTGCTTCTACATAATAAACATACATTAAGCTAAAAGTCATAGAAAGCAGAAAAAATATTGCTGATGTAGATGTTTATTCCTATTTTTTTATTAATGGTCTAGGAAAGAGATAATTAACTTGAAAAGTAGTGTAGAAAAAAAATTGTAATAGTATGTTAAGTATAAAAGAATGTATTTTTTACTGATATATTTTAATTTTTTGTCTCTTGTAGATTAGTCCACACAGATTTTTTCAATTATTTCGAGTGAAGAATGATAGAGGATCAACACATGCTATTTTTACACTCACCATTCCCTACAAATATCAACTGAATTGATTTTGTCTGATGAGTGTCGATACCGAATACGAATTGGTGAAATTCAAAGTTGGCTCATAATTTGTGCAGGAGAAAGTGTTTTTGTAAAGTCAGCTGAATTTTTCAGAAAGTCCTTGGTTCAGACTCCTTTCCCCAAGGACCTTTTACTTTGAGATATACGTGAAAGCTGTTCAGTGCTTCAGAGGCATGAGGACAATATGGGTTTTATCRCAGGCTAATGGTTCACTCAGGATGCTTACAGACATCACAGCTTGAGCAGACAGGAGCCTGTCTGCTCTGACATCCCAAGAGAGCAGCCTGCAAGCTGTGTGATGGCATTACAACCGTGTCCAGTCTGAGTCAGTACTGCTGGGAAGAAAGACTAGTGGTTCAAAAGCCTTGACTTGATAACYGAAGTTCTCTGGGTTCAGACACCTCAGAATAGCCAGAAGAATGAGGTAACTTTTTAATATATATATATAGCTGTGCTTCTCTAAAATCACATGAGATAAACATATCACTTATGTCTACATTGCTTCCATTGCGTAAAGTCTTCCACTACGAAAGTCATACTGAACAATGTTAAAGGAGCAGCACACATTTTCTGATGGCTGGCATGCTCTCCATCTGTCACCTCAACCCTCGAGGTGTGATGGGACATTTGGGTAGCACCTGCCATGGTTTCCAAACCGAGCTCTTGCTTTGTCAGATGCCTGGACACTGCTCTTGTGATTCATTTAAAATGAGCCACTGCTCTAACAYCGGCACTAAAGGGCTGTCAATTGAGCAGATACCTCCCGAGTATGGACAGATTTGAACCAGTATGCTCTATGCTGAAGCACATATGAAAACAGCCTGGGTTTATTTGTTATTTGGTTGGGGWTTTTTCTATCTTGCAAAAAAASTGTGCTTTATAGAGAGAGGTTTTGACCATTTATGGAAGAATTACTCAAGATCCAAGTACTGGAAGAACTAAGTACAATTAATTACATTGCAGAGCCTTGTACTATGAACTTGTTTGAGAAAGATGAACTATATTTATGGTTATAGGAGAAAAACTAATTCCTGCCATTTGTTCTTTCTGCCCATCTCCTCCCCCTCCTGTCCCCATCAATTACCTCTCTTTYATGTGAACTGAGTGCCAAATTTCAATGACACTCAGACACTGTCAAGGCAAAGACATTGTCCCATATGGGTTTGCTGTTTTGTTGAGAAAGAAACACTGGTCTGTGTCAGTGATGTACAGATTTTCATTTTAATTGCCCAGCCAGCCTCGTGTACACACTGAACAAGGCAGGTGACAGCAGAGATATCTGCATAACTTCACATAGGATGGATAACCTCACTTTGGGCCTTTGGGTTATTGAGAATTTGAATGAGACTAACCCATCTGATCAAGTAAGATGAAAGAATAGGACTTCTGAGCTACCTCAATCAGTAGATAGTAAATAGAAAGTATTCAATAAGCTCTGTGTAAAGGTCTTACACTGGGAGAAGAGTGCTAGAAATATGCTTAGAACATAATAATATAGTTTTGTAGTCGATTAAAAGTGAAAGTAAAATGGTGAGAAAAAAAAGTCAAAGAAAAGTAAAATAAATTTGCAGTGGCACTTTTTTCCTATTTTAAAAACATTATTTCCATGTGCATTTTAGTCCTTTTGAGAACAATGTAAAGAGAAATGTTCTACATGCCTTAGAAATAATTTAACAGAGGGAGCCTCTTTTTTAACTTCACTATCTTCCTTTACCCATTTGTTTCATCTAGCACATGAAAGACCATCTGCTAGGAAAAGATTGTTTAATTTTCAGGCTGGTCCCTCTCTGGGGGCATTTAGGTCCCAGTCTCTAAGAATGCTGTGGTTCTCTTCAACTCTCTGCACTTCAGTTGCYCTCTGGTTAAAAAGGAAAGCAAAAAGTCTGAAGTCTGGGCAAAGAGCTTTCAGGCATCCACAGAAAGARTCTTGGAAATGTTCTCAGATGTAGCAGATTTGACCATGACAGAACAGAATGGTGTCCATAGCATACCTGCTAACAAAACACTCACATCTCTTGAGAACTCAGCTATAAGCTTCTGGAGTTTTTGAAAAGGTGACAATGGACAACATCTATAACCTCTTATGTAAGATAACTGAAACCTTTAATTATTACAGGAAAGAATATATAGCTCAGGCATACAGGTGGGAACTTATTTTAAACTGCCTATCATCCTAATTTCCTTTTTTATTTCTGCTTTTGTTATGACTGTTTGCCCTTTTCACCAATAGCTAGGTTTAATTTTTTTTATCTGATGTTCTCAAAATCAGTAAAACGCAATTTGAACAGTGTTATTGGTATGGACTTGTACAGTGACAATTAGATCCAGYATTAAAATAACGAACTCTCCCTTAAGAGAAGAGGTTGCAGAATTTGGAAGGAGCTTGAGAATCTGTGGATACAACTAGGAAAAAAAATCTGTCCAAATTCTGTCTTCAAAAGAACAAAATGATTCTTTAAAAGATTTGTATGYTTTTCAGAGAGTTTTGCAAACATGTCTACTTATTTATTATGATTTAAATATTTTAAAATGGAGGATCATAGAATTTTTAACTTCTAGAATACTCACTTTTATATTACATCTATTCATATTTAAGTTAAAAGGCACATTTCATTGTGCCTTTTTTTTTAATATCAAAACCCAAGAACTATTTGAAGCCCTTGTTCATCTTATTTCAATTCCTATTGCATYGGAGTAATTATTCTTGTAATCACTTAGACAGTGACTCTCTGCTCTTTAGTTCTCCAGTCATAGGAGCATTCCCACCCTTTAAGGAGAATTTTGAGGAGAGCTAGATCAAATATTGTGAGGTTTGATATCACATGCAAATAGGTACAATTGAGAGAAAAAAAATTCAAACACTTTTCACTGGAAATAATTGACTATGCTATCAGTGTGCAAATGAGGGTTTACATAAACAAAATAGTACATGCATACACATATATGTATATATGTTCATGTGTATACACACACAAATATTTTGAGAGGGAAAGCAGGTATTTAAATTAGGCAGACAAAAAGTCTGGCATTTAAATGTGTCCTAATCTTCCAAATTTCATTGGTTTATTTTCCATCTCCTTTTGATTTAATTTTTCCAAAACAACATATTTAATCCCTGAGCAAAACTGATAAAAGAGGTTTTAGACAGACAGAGAGCAAGGAACCTTCCAAGGTTATCAGCTTGTGAGAGCTCTGCCACCTGTGTCTTCCCAGCGCTCCTCAGATCTTTCCTACTGTTTGATTTTCCACTCGCTGCTGGGCTGTTTTACATCCAGCTGTTAGAGTTTGACCAGGTCCCATAACCCAGACCATGTCAAAGTTTGAACAGGAGCATGATAATGGAAACAGCATGCTGGCAAGGCAGTCTTCTGAAAAGTTTTACAGGAGATTTACAATTGTGGTTTTGCTGAAACACAAGCTGTGCTGGGGTGAGGCTCTATGGGGGAACCTTTTTGGTGAGTCTGTGAAAAGGCCAAGGCTGTGCCAGCCCTTTGGTGACAAGACCTTTGAAAGGAGATTATTGAAAGAAATTTCAGAAGCATTTAGAATTACTTTAATTATTTTAGAAGAGAAAACACAGAAACTGAAACACTGTATACTGCCTCTATCCCCAAAAATTTCCTCTATGGGGAAAAAAAAAAAAAAAAAGTGAATTTGTTGATGCTGCAGATTCTTGCTACTTTTGAACTTTTGGTTTGATTCATTAGAAAAAAGTCCCAACACTAATCTGTTCTGTAAAGGGTAAACCCTTCTATAGACATGTAGATGGGCAACTGTTTCTATTTAGTATTTTTGCATCCCAGCTTTCAGTAAATATGGTCCTGTTTGCAACTGTAATCTGAATGTAAACAGTGAGTTGTTTCTGTTTGTTGTTTATTTTTTTTTTCCTTGAGTGTTGATAAAAGCTAGAAAACAAAACAAAGTTAAAAACAATTGCAAAATAGGTAAAACACCCTCTAGGAAAAAAACACACTAAATTAGTTTCAGTGTTAGAGGTGGAAGTGGTAACACTGTCTTTTATTAAGATTCCCATTATAATATGTTGCACTCTGCAGCCTATAATTTTGTTGTGTTTTAAATAATTGAGCTGACATTTCAAAAGCTGATTGCCTTTCTTAAGCCAAATTACATTATTTTTATATGCATTTTAATTAAGTCAGAATGATTTGGATATTTCTGAAAATGAAGCTTGAGAAAATATATTTCTTTGTTCATATTAAATAAGAGAAATATTTCCTTTGAAAGAAAGTAAAAGTTATCTGAAGRAAAAGGTCTATCAGGGGTGTCCCTTTTGCCACCCCAAGGAAAGGCTGCACAGATTTGTCTAGATTTTAAGTCTGTCTAGAGTTAACAGGTCAAACAGGAAAGCTCAGAAGACCCATAAAAAATTTCTTTTTTCTGAGCTGTTTAGCCTTTGCCAGTTTGGTCTTCTTGTCACTGTTGTAATCTCAGGGACCTTGGGGCTGGCAGATCTGCTGTTCAGGAACTGCAGCAAATTGCTTTTCAGAGAATGACCTGGACCAAACCCAGAGTACAGGGTAGAGTCTAACCCTTGCACTCTGACAGACACGTGCAAACTCATGGATGCTTTGGCCATGTATTGGCACAGCACCGCTGAGGATTTCTGAGACCAGCAAAACCCTGCAAGCTTTTTTTACCCCTTTTTTCAATAGAGGCAAAGATGCTTGCATGTTATATTGTACTTGCACCCTTCTCTGGATTTCTACACACCTAATCTGTGATACAGCACAGGAAGAGCAAATGATTCATAAATTTGTTTTCTCTCTCTCCCTCTTTGTTCATGTCTGCTATTTAGCAAGACTGTTCACTTTGTACCATGCAAGCACATTTATGTGTGGCCAGCACAGCCTGCTGCTTCTGTAGGGCCTGCTTTGATTTAGCCTCCGGAATACCTGTGATGATCCAACCTACATGAGTGTCTAAGCAAGAATACTGAAAATACACCACAACCACAGGCAGACAACCTGCCCATCCTGTGCAGTCAGAATAATCTGCCCCTGGCCCTCTCTCAGGCTCCTCTCCAAGGAGTAAAAAGCAAAACACAAGGCAGAAGAGTGAGGGAGGAATAAGATTGCATTGATGAATAAATACAAGCAACAATAAGATAGGAGAGGAGGAAAATTGGGATTGACAGTCAGAAAACAGAAAATTGGACTAATCAACCATGAGACTGGATGCCTGAGGGAAACAAAACTACATGAGTTTTGTGGTGAAGGATGAGACTGGAGTCTGGTGTGTGGGCGATTGCATCCAAAAACTGGTGAAAATACAAAGTATAGGTTGGTCTGACAAGAAAAATAGCATGAATTAAGGAAGCAGTGGAGAAAATGGTGTCTGGTTTGCTGAAAAAGAATAACCAGAAAAGAATGATTAGACAGTTTTCTGAGGCAAAGACTAAAACTGCAACAYGATACAACAGAAAGTAGGATTGCTTGGAAAACTTGGTAGAATGTAAGAGATCAGGCATTGTGGAAACTGAGTGTAAAACCAGCCTGTGAAAAGGAAGTAGRTTGTAGGAACAKTAACACAAAAAGATTTTATKGATTTTTTTTTTTAGCAGTTTCAAAAGACTCGAGGAAACAGTAAATTAGCCAYGTTGGATCTAAGGTAAAGAAGAAAATAGGAGAGAACAAGAGACCAGAATGGTGAAATGGCAATAGAATGCTTGGAGGGGACCAGAAGATTACTCATGGCTGGAGTGACCAGAAGCTCCTGCTAGAGACCAGGATGGACCCTGGTCCTGGAAGAAATTCCGGATTTCTTCTCTCAGCAAATTTCTCCTTCTATCTGTTAGTAGAAGTACTTATATTTATTTCTTATGCATAGAGCCTATAAACCTGCCACTKCTATGCTTTATTTACTCCTTGAGCTCGAGACCATGATCCATGCTCAGGACACATGGGAGGCACTGTGATGGCCAGAGAGGGAGTCTCTGTGTTCAGGGTGCTGGTGAAAGGAAAGTCACAAAGTCACACATACACACAGAAAACGTGYATGGATACAGATCTGTGTAAAAGAAACGAAACAAACCCAAAGCTTAAGATATTCAGAAGTTGCAAAATTCCAAGATAAAATTGTTAGGGTAGTATTAATTCAGCCTGCTTACACACAAATATTGTGAAGCAGTGTGTAGTGATGTGATCATTTCCACAAGAATCCTCAAGCATTTAGTACATAAGAGGATATTCAAAGAGTGAATCAGGTCTTATTATTAAGGGTTTCCTTGTAACTGAAATGAGACATCAAACAGAAAAATGAGGATTTCCTGATTCAGATCTTTGAATATGGTTCTGAGGAATTTCATTTCTTCCCTCCTTCTTCCCATCCTTGTGATTCTAACCAAGTCATGCAAACCAGACTTTTCTGAGGTCATCACTAATTGCATGTCCTTGAGTTCTACATGTTCAGCTTGAGACATAAGGACCTATGAGAAATTCTCTGCACTCAGAACTACAACTAAACTTACTGGAACCTGAACTTGAAAGACATGAAGAGCTGTATAACATCAGCTTCTTGGAAAAACTGAGTAAGTGTAGCAAGCTGGCACCTTAAAGTACCATGGATGCTTTGACCTTTGAACTCTTTTTCTCTAATCTGTCCTGCATTTGCAAAATGGAGGTTAAAATGGCCTTGATTAACAGGAGTGTTGCAGAAGCAAATTTAGGAATATTTGTGGCATGATCAAGTCCTAATCTCTAGTAATGAACAGTGTAAGAAATATTCACCTTAAAATTAATAATCTGTCTACATGTGGGACAAGGAATCCTGGAAGCAGATAAAACCTGAAACATTGGTCTTTAGCACCGATAACTACACTTGGTTTGCCTAAACCACAGTTCTGGACATTTTCCCAAAGGAGTAACCATCTTCTATTATTTGCATTAAGCAATAAAGTGCCCTTAAATATAAGAGCACATAGTATTGTAATTACGATTAATGTCTTAATGTAAATATACCAAATAGAGTTGGGTAGGTAAATTTAAAGCGTTTTTTTTTTTCTAAACTCTGAGCAATAGATGTTTCAGTCTCAATAAAGTTCTAACAGCATTTCATGGGCATAGTTCATTTAGGCATAGAGAGAGAAGTATTTATAAGATACAAATGTGTGTGTCTTGTATAATCATAATATCTGTCTTATTCACTAGTCTTTTTGTCATGTTTCCTCAGTGCTTCTCTTTCCATCATTTTGCCAGTGAATTAGGGGAATTCAGTAATGATTTAGCAGAGTTTTGAAAAAATAACCCARTCCTCTCCTAATCTAAAATAGAGTGTCTGAACGAGCAGGTCTGAGTGCATGTGAAATAAGGTAAAGCAAGCTTATGAATCCACAACTGAAATACAGTTTTCCACATGTATTCGGTGTATGGGACTCAGTGCAGTACACTTCTGAATTGTTTGTTTTTCCAGCCTCTACTCTTTAARGAGGGTACATTATATGTGGCGGTAACCACAGAAGCAGGTCTGCTGCCAAGAAAACATATTACTGCAGTTCAGTAATGTAGCCTAATTGTTTTCCCTCTGGTCAAGTTACCAAGAAATACTTGCTTTWCTACAGCTCTGCAGCAACAGTTAGTTAGATTAAATGATCTGCCTTCAAGAGAATTAGAGCYATTTTCCGAGGTTCCATTACTGAAAAAGGCTTCCTTCTTTTGCAAATTATGTATCCTCCTATGCAGGGTACTTTAAAAATGGAGATTTCTATTGAGAACAATCATTTTATGGTGAAAAATGTTCTTTCTTCGTGGATGTATTACATACCATACTGTGTGGGATAGCTGTAGGATATGAAATTATTTGCAAGTTACTAAGGCAATAAAACTACAATGGGTAAAAAGAAAAATTAACTACAGTGTGTAGGTCTGCTCATTCCTTACCCAGATTTACAGGACAACGAATGAAGAGACAAAGATTGGCCAGTGTTCCTKGATGCAGTAATTATCTTCCTTCCATATCAGGAGACAATGAATCTGAAGTCATGAAGGGTCGGGGATTAGAGGAATTACTCTGTATTCCCCMTTTACAGTGAGTTTTCTGAGCTCCCTTAGGGCTCAGTGTGGAGTTTCACCCAGCAAAGAATTTCACTTTTTTGGCACAGTCGAGAGCCTTAGAAAGTGTGAAGATATTCTCAGCACTCTCAGATCTAAGTGAAACAAATTAGCTTATCAGTCTCTGGTGGAAAGCTGAAGATTGTTTCTTTACTTATCTCTAAATAACCTACTATTAAGCTAAATTTGATAGAGAGGAAAATTCTGTCATCTGAGAAAAATTTTATAAAGCCTGTGAATCAAATACAATTTTCTATAATTGGTCTAATGAGCTGAAAAGGGCTGTTCTTCAGTCAGCAGTGTAATTTAGAAGGCCCTGCTTTGCTGATTCTATATATGGAAACTGATCTATCGATCTGATCTGCTAATTGAAAAAGCTAACAAAATAGACTGAAGAGAAAGGATTGTGTGAGGTAGAGATAATAGAAATAATTTAAATATTTTATATTGATTTAAAAGAAGTGCAATTAAGTCTTGCTGGTAATTAGTAATTTATTTTTTTCTACCAGGATAAATACATTGTGCCTCAACATAATTACTCACAAAGCAGAGTACAAAGCAAAATTGGCTAACAATCTACAGGCCTTTCCTAGGAGGTGAAATGAAATATAACTTAAAAAGAATTTGGGGTTACGTGAAGATTCTGTTGACAGGAATGTGCAACTTGACCTGTCCTGTGTGGTGCACAGGGAAATCTCATGTCTGAGTCGCAAGAGGTGAATCCACAACTGAAAGGAGTGGGACCTCCAGAAACTGTTCACAGGGAAGAGATGAAATCAGCTCTGCAAGGCCCTGGTTGCTCTGTTTCTTGGGGTACAGAGCTGTCTCTGCGCCTTCTTTTAGACTTCTGCCAGCCATTTGCACCCATTTCTGTCATATTATGGGGTGTAGGCTTGAGAGAATCATTTTGATTGTCTTCATGTTATGGACAGACTTGGGAGCTACTGCCTGGTGTTTAAAGGATACAAATGAGCTGCCTGAAGAGAGCTACAATACAATGAAGTCATATTGAACTTGCACTTATAAAATATGCACTTCATGGCTCATTTTCAAGCCTTTGTAACCCCTCTTTATTGAGTAATTTTCCTTTCAAGAAACCTCATGAAAACTCCTGAAATAAGTAAAATAATAATATATTTTCCAAGAAAAAAATAATTATTTACAACAGATCCCTTTGTGAGTGTATGCACATACAATTTTATCAGCAGCTTTTGCAACTCAGTTATGCCCATTTTCAATRTACTGTGTGAAAAAAACCTGTAGACTCACCTTGATTTTCCTAATTATATATGTAAGCTAGACCCACTAGAACCACTAAAATCCAGAAGTTTTGCCATCATATTCAATGCAAAAACAAACCAAAGAGTGGGTTCACCAGGAATTTAGGACAACACGCAGTTGGTCTTTTTTTGCTATTGACAAACAGCATTGGAAAATCTTAAACAAGATTTTTTATGAACCTTTCAGCACTCTGAGTTGTATTTCATCTTGGGTGTAGCCAGAAATAAGTAGGTTTCACCAGTAGGTTTATTTCAGCCTTTTAGTTTTCTCTGCTTGGAAGACAAGGACTTTGGGATGGTGTAAGCTTCTGTTAGTAATCAATGTGTTCCTGCTGGTAAATTTATTTGCTCTAATTAAGTTTTCTAAAAATTTAAAAATCTCCATGGTGTGGTTCTTGAAGTACTAGGTCAGCTGAGGCCCTTTAATTAGGAAAAAATTGCTAATGGGGTACTGTTGAAGAGGAGAACCCAGCACCAAATTTGTCTTTTTAATTGGCCTGACAGTCATAGTCCTACTTTGTTATTCAGTGCTTCAGACCTAAGAAAAATTCTAGGCAAATGTTTTGAACGTGGAAGTTATACACTCATTTTGTCACGGAGTACAGAAGAAAACATTGAAACATTGTGGAAGTGTGTTGCAACTTCAGAATTAGCTATGAAATCTAAGAACAATCCTGGTATGTAAGTAATCTGTGCAAAATTAGCTCTGAATTTTAACCCTGACTGGATGTTTGTCATGTTTTTCCTGGCAATCTCTTCATTTAACCATTCACGTTTTTAAAACAAAAAACAGCGCAATATGAGCCATGAATGACATAGAATATTCAGGGACTATAAGGGAGAACATCTAAAATAATGTTGAAGAAAATAAAATTCTATTATAGTTAGTATTTCTCATACTTGTCCTTTAGTCATTAACAGATTACATTGGGCAGGCTTCTCATCAACATCCTTTTCCTTATTTCTGTTGAAGAAAGACTTTTCATTTATCCTTATCCTAAATTCAAAATCATCATTCTCCACTGTGCACCCAGGGTTTAAATTCCCTATTGTCTTACAGTCTTATTGTTTATACAATTTTATACAATTTCAAGGTGTATGCGGAAAGCAGATTGCTGTACATTCTAGCACATATATTCATAAGAACAAATTAAGTGCATACATATTCATTGTTTATTCTTGTTAGTAATCCAAGGAACATGGTTATCTTTGTATAAAACCATTTTTTTTCACTATTACAAAGATTTAATTACATTTTTTATTTTTTCTTTAGGAAATCTATTAAACCCACTGTCACAGCAATTAGAAATGAAATTGCTTCATATACTATGAAAATGGCTTTATTTTGCCATTATTCCAGATCATCTGATCACTTACTTAGTTACTGCCTTTGCATGAAAAAATTATGTAACTGTCCTAATCTAAAGAGTGTTTTTCTGCACACTTTACAAGCCAAACCCACCATATGATGAACTATAACACACTTTACTTTTAAGGACATGTATATGTGTACATGTTTGTGCTGGTGATGTACTTGCAAGTAAATAAAATGTATAAAATATTATAAAAGGGCCCAAATGTCCAGTCTTCTCTACAAATCCAACAATTATTAAAACAAAACAAACAACAACAACAAAAAAAAAACCCAGGAACCAACCTCCTGAAAAAAAAAAAAAAAGAAACTTGTTGAATATGTTAATAGAGACTGCTCGGAGTACAACCTTCCTTCCAGCATTCAGGTGTTAACCTTGAAACATTAAAATATTTTGTGCTTTAGAGTTTTTTACCAGTGCCTGATGACTTAAATATTATGCACATTTTAATTATGGCAGTGTAACACATTTTTTTTGCTTCAAGTAGTGCAAATACTGGCATTTATCCAAGCTGTGCAAGTGTTAATTCTCCTTCATTGTATAGTATAGCTACTTAAATGAAATTCTTTAAAGATTTTGCAAGAATTCTTCAGCTTTGTTTCTCCTTTGTGTGAAACAGAATCCACTCTAGGACACTCTATRAACTGTCATTTGAGTTATAATTCTTTTCTATTTCCTAAAGCCAAATACAATATTCCATTCTTTATTTAATAGCTGTAAACATCACAAGAGGTCAATTTCACCATAACTTCTCTTGGAAATTTCCTTTTGAATGTGATCCAATTGTTCCATGTGCTGTTTCTGTGTGTTTTGTTCTCATTCTGCATAAAACATCCTATTTCTGTCCTTCCTTTTAATCCGTGCTGTAGAGAGGTGCTTTCCCATTATTACGGAACAGTCAATGCATCCACAACAACAGGAGGGAGACAGGCATTGTGTCCCATAAGGAATGACCTGGAGGCATGAAATGCTAATTCAAAGATGCTGAAAATGCAGATCAATGAGAAGGAGCATGAGACCTGTCCTGCCCTGTGACTGTGATGGCTGTCACCAGAGAGAGGATGCTGACCCAGGGGTTGTCAGCGGGGAAGGTTCACACCAAGGATGCAGAGCAGAGCAGAGGTGAGTGCTTCAGGCGGTGGGTGGAGCAGATGGAGCAGATGGAGAGATGGATAGGAAATACCACTGGTACCAGTGGCTGATATTTCCATGCCACAGATTTGGTCATTCAACTTTCACTAAGTGAGAGGTGTGGCAGCTTTCTGCCCTTGCAAAACTTTATCTGTGGCATTTGTTCTACAGGGCTCTTCCTAATGAGGCTGAGCKAGCACAGAAACCTCTATGAAGGACACACACTGAGAGATGAACTTTGTTTAATGACTTGAATAATTCAGAAAAAAGGGGAGAGGTAGACCCATTTTTTTCCAACTCCCTCCCATTTTGCTGGAACTCAGTTTCCCACATTCCTCTAGTCTGTATTAAGCTGTGTAATTTAAAAATAGGAGTGCTTGGAACTCCTATAAGTTATCACAGAATCAAAACAGAGGGGTGTTGCTACTGCAACGGTGTTTTTAAAATAATTGAAATGTGCAACAATTGTGAAGTTCGACTTTCAGAAACACCTTCTAGCAGTGAAACAGTGAAGTAGCAAGTTCTTCAAGTTGCACATGCTACAACTGTAAAAGAACTCCCTAATTTTAGATAATTAATTCTGTTTAAGACTTAACCAGAATCAATCAGTTCCCCTTAATCCCTATAAGTGCYTTTCCTTTCAAATTGTTACTTCAATTTTTCAAGTCTTCAGTTCACAAAGGAATAGGAATTAGCTCTGCAGACATAAAAAAATTAGTCATATTGATCCTGCCAAAGGTGCTAAATTATTAATAATCTGCCCCTCCCTACACAGCCAGCTTTAAACTCACTAAAAGCCCTCATGAAATCTCTGATGCAACCATCTAGGCACTGTATAAAACCTTTTTATTCTCCCCCAAATCTGTTTCATGGTTTAATGTTCTTCWCTAATTTATATTACTTGGGATATACATGGAGGAACATATAAAAATGGATTTTGCCAGTTTTGCTTTCATGTTTTGGGAGGCAACTAGCATTCTTAAATGCACTAAAGTTCCACCAAAGGGAAMCAGATAAAAAAGAAGAAAGAGTCAATATTCTTTAATGACATTMCAGCTGTCTTAGTTCTCAGAGCCTTGTCTTCAGACAGCCATGTCAGCACTCCAAGTGAAATAAACTTTATTGGCCTGAAGTGCCAATAGTGAATGACTGTATTACAATTGCTGATATGCATATTCTGGTGCCAGAGACTGCTTAGACAGAATGAATATTGTTGTTATAAATTACTCCTCGGAGTAGAGGAAAAAAAAGTAAACACTTCTGCTCCATTCTCAGACAAGTGGCTGTACTGATGTTTATGTCTGTTAGATTTGCAGCCTGAATGAGCTGTGCTTTCTCTGTAGAGATATTGCAGCACCATTTAGAGAAGTTCTTTCGACAGAGTGTGCTGTGTTTCTCCCATAGGAGTGCAATATCTGTGCATTCCCTCCCCTATCATCATCATCACAYGTACCCTGTGATCACAAGATCACAAGAAGGATGAAAGAGGTTATTCCTATAATGAGAGTCATATTCTATTATCTTAATTCAAAGTGAGTTGTCTTTTTCCTCTGGAAGTGTCTCATCATTTTAAAAAAGGTACTCCAAAAGGGCAAAACTTTGATACCTTTGTGCTGGACAACAATATATGTATAGACAATGAACACAAGATGAAAGTGCTACTGTGAAGCATGCTGGTTGTCTCATTATCATATGGTATAAAACCATTAAAGACTAGAATAACCCTGGTGACTCCAGCACCTATTCATGTGATGAGGTGCTATTAAGGAGATAAAAGCTCATCTGAACAAGTTCTGAACCTTAACCTGCAATTTTTGCACACTATATGTTCATAAGTATCTCATGAGCCCTTCTGCAGCTTTCAATTTCATGCATTTTGAAGCCATGTTTCCTGCTATGTGTCCAGAAACCTCYTGACAGTTACACTTTACCCATTCACAAAATCACGTGTTTGGAAGACGTACAAGTTCCTGTGTTGACACTTAGAGCAAAATCACAGTCAGATTTTAGTCCTTACCAGAACAGAATAGAATAATTCAGTTAAAAGGGACCTACGCTGACCAGCTAGTCCAATTGCCATTACCTTTGTGCTCACCAGGAATTTAGCAGCACGTTTACAAATATTTGCTCTTTTTTGTAGTGTATTTCTTYCCTCTCTCACAAATGGCCTTATCTGTTAAAAAATGTATGGAGTCCTCTGAGGGCATGGCCCCTGCCCAGCCCTGCTGAACTGTCATAGTCAGTGTCCTATTGCTTAGATACCTCCCTGCCTCAAAAGTAAGGGCTGGTCCTGACCCTTTGAACACTCTTTTTTTTTTTTTCWTGGGATTCCATGTCAGAGATAACTGTGAAAATTTAAGTCTCTAACTATCCCTGTGACCAGTCCTCTACTTTTTCAGTCCAAGATGAAGTCAAAGTGATATGAAGTCACATGAAACAGGCACACCTGATCCTCAAATTGGCAGCCTTTTCATGCAGATACAATGGAAGAGCCACCAAAATGAAACAGAATCAATCAGTTGTGAATAGAGATTACTCCRAATATCACATTGTTATAAGCCAAGGCACTTCCCTACTCACCACCAATGCAATTTCAAATGAAGTTTTAAACTAAGAGGCAGATCTTCACTACAAATAAATCATCATTCTTCCACTGAAATTAGGACCAGACTCCTGTTGCTTATAAATAATGGGTTTTGTTTTTTTTTTTTTGCTAGAAATATAAGAACAGAAAAAAGTCTGTTCAGATTACCCTTAGAGCTCCCCAAAATTCTGACACTTCACTTTGAACTTTTGCTTACTTTCTCTAATGCTATTTACAGGAACAAAGTTATGCAAGGGTTTTAAAATACCATAAAATTGATAGCTTCAGAACTCAGACATGGAGATGTCAACAAAGTTTGGGTTTAGCTCAAATCTAAAAGATCTTTGAAGTTTATATGTGCTTAGGTTTTGTTCCTAACTTTTGGCCAAGACCTAGACTACAAGGATAAAAATAGCTTGGCAACATCATGTAAACCCAAGCCATCTGCACCCAAATTAAGCAAATTTTCTGCCTCTGCTGATTAATATTTTTGGACCATTGCCACTGTATGGTTAAACTAGTCTAGTCTTGCCAATAGGATATTTCAAACAGTGCAACAAGTATCTGCATTTAAAAAGTACATCTTCTTTTTGAATCACACAACCTACACTTATTTTTGTGGCAGCTAAAGTACTAAAGGCTCAGATTTTCTCTCTGAAGTGCCGTCTGGGAACTTGAAGGAAGAGCTAGAGTCGTGAAACAACAAATTGTATCCAACCTCGCATGATTAATATAAAAACACAATGTTCTCTTTTTATTTAATGATGGGATTAAAAATTGGTAAACAGTCTGGGTTTGTTTTTTTTTTCTAATTAAAAACATTCCATTAAATGGCCTTAGGTCTACAAGAAGGAAGCAAAGAATGCTAGGTGATGTGGATACTCTACTGATGACATTTTTTATTACACTGATTATAGTTCTAATGTAACAATGGCTATAAGACTTAGTCAAAATCATAAGCCATTGTGCTAGAATCTGCAAATGAAAATATTATGAAGGAGGTCCAAGACCCATATCCTTACAATTCTTTCAAATCCATTATTTTGGTCAACTTAGTTGCTTGCTTTTGTATGTGAGGAGCATAGAGAAGTCTGCCTGCTACCACTGGACAGGCAATTTTATGTTTCATTGCTAAAAATTATATGATTACCCTAAAGTCTGCATAGGTCTTTACAATGTATATAGCAGAATTTAAATGAACTCTACCTGATTTACCTTGTCATCATATTTGTTATGGGCTCTAAAGGACCTCAACTGCAATAAATCAATTATAGTTGCAAATCTGCAGAAAAAATTGAATTACTTAGTACATTGCATTTCCTAGCTGACTTATAGCCAAAAAAAATTAAATAAAAAAAAAAAATCCAAAAAACAGAGTGCACTTTTAAAAAGGTCAACTCAATCACAACTACACAAAAGTGCTAAAGGGAGATCATCAAGGTAAGTCTGTGTCTTGACCTACTTTATTCTTTATACTTCCAGGAATAATTCTTTGTCCCTGTTATAAAATAATTTTAGAGCTTGGGAAAAGAATTAGGGTGAGAGCAGCAGAGACTCTAAGGTGAGTTGYAGGCTTAACTATGAGAGTTCTGTGTGCTCCTGCAGACCAGTTGAGGTGTGACAGAGAGGAGATATTTGGGAGTGAGAAGYGGGGCTCCACCATCATGTGCTTTCTGTCCTTGGCCTTTTCACTAAGGTGTCTGAAACAGGTGTCTGAACAAAGTTAATACTAGATTTTGTCATATTGACAGTTGCCAAACTCTAATTGGACTGAACATCTATCTGTGTTCTGCACCCTACATACAAAAAAAAAAATCCAAACAAACAAACAAAGAAAATAAGAAAAACCCCAAAACAAAACACCAAAGCAAAACCAAAAACCAAAAAAAACTTTTACAAAATTATGCTTTCTGGTAGCCACCTATGTCAATCTATGTCTTTTTTTTTTTTTTTTTTTTTTTTTTTTTTTTTTTTTTTCTTAAAGGAAAAGAGACACATGTTCAGTTGCTGGAAATCAGCTCATTTTTTTTTTCTGGTTGGTTCCAACTTTCTCAGCTAGTTCTGGTTCCAGATAATGCAAGTGAATACATATATATAATGAGGATGAAAATCCGGTGAAAGAGAGGCCATTCTTATCCCTTATTTATAGATCTTCATCACTTCCAGAGTGTAGACATATACAGGTATGGTGTAATCTGCCAGTAAAATACAGAGGTGCAACATACAGGCAAGAGAGGTGTCCTGGGCATAGGGCTGGGCTTGGAGCTTGCTGTGCCTTTTCTCTGCCCACTGTTAAATTCAATGATTGCTAATACTCACTCTTGTTTATAGACTCTGTACAGCATGTAACAGCTCACAGCAAAATGTTTAGATTTGCTGAAATTAATGAAAAGATACTAAAACCTTTGCAATGTAAAGAAACGATGATTTCCCAGGTTACTGCACAGATCACTTTTCCTTCACATATTTCTTTTCCTTCTCCACATCCTGCCACTTTGCGTCTGTCACGCTCCTCCCCTTTTGACTCAGGCATGAGTAGACACCATACTAATAGCCTCAATTTTATTCCCAGAAAGGAAAAAAGAGAGCAACAGAAATGAATGAAGGTGTGTCATTCACATACCATCTCTCCTCTCTGGCATTGCCAGCTCTCTGGTGCTACATGCTACAGCAAGGTGCATTTAGCAGGTGGAATTCAGATGTTACACAACAACAATTTCCTGTCCTTTAAGAGCATGAGAAAGGCCATCCAGGTTACATCCATCCCAGTATTTTGTCACAAAAATGAAGATACTGGCAGATGACTACAAGAATAGATGGTTATAACACATTTAATTCCAGTGGTTACTARGTGGGGTTTAGTAAGCTACACTAAACCAGATGTAGTTTCTATATATTTTTAACCCTTTGCATTTTTCTCTTGTAAGGAGCAAAATATTGAGAATCATTCACAACAGTGTTTTTATTTGGTTGATATATCTATGAAATTAAATCCAAAAGTTAGAAGGAAGATGTGCACTTCAAACTATAATCACACAGGGAAAAGAYGAGATTTAAATTTTTGTTGCTGCTGTAGCAAGGAGGATGGCTCATAGTTATTACCAACATGAATTATAATAAAGACATTTTAAAACATGCAGARAGTATCTCTACTGCATGCTGTAACAGGCATAACAAACCTGTCCAATTTTGGCTTCATATTGCTGTGGGAGARGTGTTAATGACCTATTGGAATTGAAGCTGATTACAGGTCTCATTAAACAAATGGGTGGAGTAAGCATTCAAATACCCTGAGTAGTAAAAACAGCTGTGTATGCAGGAGCCAAAACACACTGCCATCTGACAAGACCGTGTTGTCTCATGAAAAGCACGAAACTGAAGAATGGGTGTTCCTGTTGTGTAAGTGGCGGCGTAGGAGCCCTTGCAGAGGAGCACACACGGCACAGCTCTCACTCCAATTGGGGCAGAGAAGCCCGAGGTGGTTCAAATGCCAGGTAGTGTCATTGCTAATCATATACGCGGGGATAYACATATATTCCCTCAAAAATTCATCAAGGGGAAAAATAAACAACACTAATTTTCTTTCATGGCAGAGGAAATTACTTTTCAAAGTATTGGGTTTCAGATTTGAGTTCAATTAAATAGCAAATGGTATCTGTAGTGTGGCTTCTTGGCTGTTTTGTTTTTTTGTTTTGTTATTTTTTTGTTTGGTAATTTTTTTTTTTTTATATGCTTACACCTCTGCAGGATATTTAAGATACACAGATTTATTTATTTTCCTACATTTAGTCCTCAAATGTATTTCAGTTCATATGAAAATGAAGACAACAGAAAATTTGGTAGAATTCTGGAAAAAATCAGAATAACTGTTGATRAAAAATACTTTATAAGTATAAGGTATTAATTATCACCAGTCCACCTCCCTACTTTCATAATGAGCTCTATCTGACAGGAAAAGCATCCAACACCTTCTTGAATTAGTCAAACAAATTAAAAAAAAATAAACAATAGCAAAAAACTATTAAGATTAGTTGCAACAAATAATCAAGAATGATAAAGGAAAATAAAAAAGCATTTATTTGTAACATCTACATTTATTGCAGGGATGCAAATTGAAATAGTCTTATTTTCAGTGAAAATGTAGTAACAGAAAATAATGGTATTCTACATTTCATGTCTCCGACTTTGGCAGATGAAGYTGATAATGTTTTGGAGCACAGCAGCATCTTCTGATGGAATTGATRCAGCCGCTATCTCCATGGAGTTTCTGAACACTATAGTCCAGGGCAGTACAGGCTTTCTAGAAYTGTTTTTCAGTAAATGGATGTTCATACTCAGTAATAGTGCCATGTGGATGTTAATATAACACCAAAAAAAGCATTTAAAATCATGCTTTTATAATGTTAATTCTTCAGTRCACTGTGATATCAGAAATTAATTATTTCTAACAATAGTTCTGTGATGTGTACAGGAGCTTTCCCAGTATTCCTGTTTTACAGAGAAGGGAAAGTGACACAAGGTGTGTTTAAAATGAGTGTGAATTGGTATCACAGCCAGCATGATGGTCTCTCTGCGTGTTTCCACTTAACTCACCCTGCTAGTTTAATTCCTTRGTGACATGCTCTGTGCCTTGTGACACTTTCACGTCAAAGGCTGCCTGAGTGACATCTGGCCTGCGGCCGGTGATTTGTTTTGTCTGTGCACTTCACACCCTGACAGCGTAAAGCCTAGATAAAGGTGGCCCACAGAGGCAGTAGGAAGCCTCAGCCCTCCATGCAGCAGGTTTAGCCACTGCTACACATATCCTGTAATGTGATTACAGAACCTGCTTAGAGGGTTTTGCTGCTGACTCCATCCTAATGACTAAGCTTGTCATTATGGAGGCTATGCTCAGGCTTGCTACTCTGCAGCCAGAGCCCCAGAAAGAATGCAGGCAGGGCTCTTCCTCCATGTCTCCTGAAAAAGCTTCAGAAGATAAATAGCTTAAACTTATTCAAGAGCGCATATTTTACATGTCACGGTATTTGTAGAGACCAGGTAGTGTCCCCTGCACCATTTGCCCTGCATCAGGATGCCAAAAGGAGAAGTTTGTCTCTCTGTTGTAACTAGAATGTTGACCATCCTCCCAGGAACTACTTTTGCAATCCACAATTAAGACTGTACTTCCACAACAGCCATCAAAACAATAGCTCAGAGTGATTCTGTGAGGACTGGCAGCAATGAAATGTTGTTTCCTACAAAACTCTGACATTTTGACCACCAGCTTTAACAGCTGGGACAGACACCTCAGTTAGGAAATTTATGAAGATTTTGCTGTATTTAATACAGATCCTATTTTACACCTAAGCCTTTCCTTCCAGGATGGCTATTTATTGGCTGTTCTGATCCTTTTAGTCTCCCCTACCCATTTATCTTCATAGCTGGAAGAAATTAATTGCCCTTCAGACATTTACCCTCCAAATTGTATTACTAACATTTTCTTCCTCCTAGATGGGGGGAAACACACCCTGAGCATGATTACATACACTCTGTTTCTTTAGGTAAAGGGACAAAAGTACTAATAAATATCTTATTTCTCTAGTCTGACTATAGAAGGGTGCATTACTCGCTGAGCTTTCTGAAAAAAAAAATTTCAGTCTGTTCTGAGAAAGGAAAAGTAAGGTGGAAGGGTCACATTGGTAAGAAAGGTGTGTACTTCCCTTTGGAGAAGTGCCACTGAATGGTCAATGCATACTTCTATAGAGGCAGAAAGTTCAGCTCAYACACAGCCAGATTTGATTATCCAGCTTAAAGCAAACATATGCAAAAGTAATGAATCAAATCCAACAAGTCAAAATAAATTAGAGTACATGTTGTCTATTGATAACAAACAATTACATACATGAATGAGTCTTTTTCCTGTGATAATCTCTTATGGGAACTTCTTTCTCCATCTGCATGCACGTCAGAGAGAATTCTACTAAAATGCAGTGACCTGCTATGCAAACACCAGGCTTTGAAGACTTTGTTTGCCAGTTGTTTCATGAGGTACTTTAAGACATATTAGACTTTTGCGTAGATAGGAACCATTAATTTTTTTTTCCTGTTTCTCAATATATTGACGCAGTCATGTACCTGGCAGAGATACTTGGACAGTATAAATATGCAGACTGTCACACTTGGGAGATGTACTTTTCAGAGCAGGATTCTGTTTAAAAGCTTAATGGATTTATGAACAAGCAGGGATGCTGTGACTCTGCCTTTCTAATAACAACCCAAATTTCACCTATTTTGGCCATTATTTAGACAGTAAAAACCACTTGGCCATATTGTACATGATGACTTCCCAAAATTTACACAGGACCAAATTAAAGGCATGAGTGCAGACATGTTAAAAATTTGTCTATTATACTGTGGTTAGCAAATTTTCTAGTATTTTGTACTTTTCATACCACTGGGGACTGAGAATCCAGGGTGGTATGATGCAGTTTGGTGAGAGCTGCATTTGTAGCAGTGAATATCCAGCCACATTTGCAACATCTCTGACTAACGACTCTTCAGGGTCTCTGACGGTATAAAAGACATTCAGAATATTTGGCGTAACTAGAGGGGGGAAAAAAGCAAATAGACAAACAAGGTCAGAGATGTTCTAAATCCATTTTTTTCCAGTAGGAAATAAAAGTGACACTCTCTATGATGTTTTTATTATATCGTCCTTTTATTTTCTCAAGAGTTTCTCACACTTTTGACTTCAGTATTTGYTCATAAAAAGTCATTACTAATGTACTTATTGTAGGTTGAGGATAAGGATTTTTGTTTTGCTCCTTTCCTGACTTTCAAGAGTGATTAGWAGGCTTTTAAAAGTTCTTCAGATCACTGATTAAGATCTGAAGAATCAGATCTTTGTAGATCTATTTTAAAATAGGATCTGAAGTACCTTTCATATTTTCTGTCATTCCTGACTGCTCTATTTGCCTTAATAGTATCATTCAGTATTCATTTCTTAGTTAAACAGTTAAATGGGGCAAATTCTGCCTTATAAATATGCATATATTTCTTGAAATGCTCATAGCTGTTTTGAGCTATTTTGCTGCTGACTTCCCTGATATTTGTAGACCTTCCATGAAATTTGTAGGCCTCCATTCCTCAGCTGGCTTTGCAAATGTTGGTTATTGCCTACAATAGGATTCCTGCATGTGTTTGCAACAGCAAAACTTCAGTACTATAAACTGAARTTTAATAAGGGATTATCTTTTTCATGCATCTCCAATGAAAAATAAGCATGGAAAAGCACAGGCTATGATTTTTTTTTTTTCAATTTCAGCCTTTTTGAAACAAAATATTTGCTTTTTCTTCTAAGGAAACTCTAAGTTTCTCTTAAAAAAAGAAATATTGCACAACAGCAACAGTATACTTTAAAATTTTCATAACCAAAAGAAAACATTAAACATTACTAAAATGGAACATTTTCAAAGACTTAAAATACAGAACTTGAAAACAATTGTTGAAATTCAGAAGTCTGACACAACTCAAAATTTCCAGTCTTCACTAATCTCATGAAAACCTTTCAATTATTTGTTAGCCAATGTCTTATGTCCATACCAGAACCCAGAGAGGATGGYCCTCCCAGGGCTGTTTGTTGTGTCCAATCTCATTGTAGCAGGTCACCATGGGAGGTGGGATGTTACTATTGATCCTGATACCGGCCAGAAAAACATCCTGGGTATAGCTGTGGTCGTTTGTCCAGCAATGTGAAAGTAACATCTTTGCAAAGCACTTTTTGATCTACTGTAGTATGAAGACACATAAAAGGTAATATAAGTTGTTATAAYGATCTTTGGGTGAATATAATACCTCATCTTTCAAATGTCACTGAGGTGARGTGGCTTTGTTAAGGCAACGCATCAACCCCATATGATCCATGTGGGATGGCAATTTAAAACCCYTTTGGCAAGGGAATGAATGGGAACTGATTTCCTATATACTGTGCTATGTTCTGACAAACTGAAGAGAGTTTGCCAGCAGCAGCCCTACCATCCCACAGCTTAGTCTGGGAAATTTGTCCCATGGATGCCCCTAACATGGTGTTGTGCAAGTAGGACTGGCAAGGAAGTGAATGCATTTGTATGCTGAAACTGCTCAACTCTTGACAGATCACAGACACAGAATTAACAATTAGTGTCGGTTTTGCAACAGTTTGGTAGTACATTTATGTTCTAATAAATGTAATACWAATAATAACATAATAGATATAATAATATATAATAAATATTCTCTGCTTTAGAAGAACAGTTTGAAGATTATTGAGTCACTTGTTTTGCACCCATTTTCCCCATTATTAATATGAAACTCATGCTTTTCTTTAGTGTAATTAAATAATAACTGCTGTCCCAATGAATATGATGGGAATTTGAAAGGTTTACATCAAATAAAGAACAAACTCTGGTTACTTTTGTTGTTGCTTTCATTTATTTATGGTGGAGTTAAATTGGGATTTTTTAGCTCCTCAACAAAATACACTCCAATTTAAAGGAGATGAGCAATAGTTAAACAATTAGAAAGGATGCTATTCTATGAGTTATTTTTGAATTTGKCTCTTTTATGTTCTTTCCAACACATATCTATTTTTTTTTACTGTATGTGTAATATTTTTCTTGCTTCTCCCTTCCCTGATGGTTCTTTTTCCTTGCAATTCAGGAAAACAGTCTCAGCAGAAGAGTCAACTGATTAAGTTGGTTATATGCTCTTCTGGATACAGCACAAATAAGGAGTGGGCAGACATCTCAGTGAGGTGTGAGGGACCCTATGTGTTCCCTGGTTGAAATGCTGCCTTGGCTTCTGTGAACTGAATAAAAAAAAAAAAAAAATTAAAAAAAGAAAGGCAACCAAAAGGATCAAATCAGAGCAGGATATTTGACTTATTTAATGTGACTTCCAGTGACAAAGCAAGCATATTTTTTGGTAGTATACTCTGTCTACAGCATGCTGGACTGTAGACTGTCTCCAAATAGAATTGCACATCTTGGCTGGTGTAAGTCCTACTGCAATTAGTGAAAGAAAAAGTCTTTCAAAAGCAGCACAGGAGTCTTTTCTACCTTCATAGATGGATTCATAAGCTCTATGCACACCTGGGAGCATCRCTGCAGCTGCAAAACTCTCTTAGCTAAGCCATTATGACTTAATAAAATTAGCTTTTAAATTAGCTATTGCAAAAGTTGCTTTCTAGTTTGTCAGTAAGGAAAGAATTACAAATAGTTAAGAACAATAAAATAAGAACCTTTTTCCCTTRTTTTTCTTTACTCTAGAACAATTAGTGAAGTAATTAGCAGTAGGGGCATTTAAATCACTGTAACTAAGCTCCAGAGTTATTTCTATGAGTAAAGTTCCCCATRACCTTCATTTTAGTGTGCTTGCAAACTCAGGAAGGCAATGGTCTGAC
This sequence comes from Malurus melanocephalus, assembly GCF_030028575.1. Lineage (NCBI taxonomy): Eukaryota > Metazoa > Chordata > Aves > Passeriformes > Maluridae > Malurus > Malurus melanocephalus. The sequence goes on along the minus strand of NW_026623243.1, from coordinate 4,341,773 downwards.
TAAACTGGTTGTATTTAGTCAGGATTTTAGGTTTGATTTTTCTAAAATATTTTAACTCACTTTTTTTTTTTTTTTTTAAATTTCTCAATTATATTCCCAAATATATGCAATAACTACAAAAGTAGTCATAGGCAATGAAATATTTTCCTGGAGGCTAGAAATCAAAAGACACATTCATTTGTCATAAAGAACAGAAGAAAAGATGGAAGTGAGAGTAAAAGTAGAAAAATGGAGTGTTTTCTATTCTGATTTGGGGGATACAGTGTTTATTTGTTATACATAGTCTGACCAGGAACATTGAACAGATTGCGTTACAAATTCACAAGATTGTCTTGTAAAGTTTAACATATTTTTATTTATCAAGAAAGAATATGCTCTGGGTAGGAGGAGGAATTTTATTGTTCTGTTATAAACTGTTGAAGATATATTTGGTATGTTTTATCCACAGATCTACTTCATTTTTGATGCTGAATGGAAGTATAAATTAAATATTTGGGTTTTATTCTTTACTGTTTAATGTTAATTACACAGTAAGTTTAACAGCAATCAGAAGAATAAATACATTGAAAGAAAACCCCTCATTAGTCTTTAAAACATCAATGCTTTAAATTTTCAGTCAACACTAAAAATAATCCACTGGAAGATAAGAAGTTTGCTTTCCTGTTCAATTAATTCTCCAGCAAAATAARTCATTATGAATATCTCATTGCTCATTCAGCTCTCCAGAGCCAGATGAATAGTCTGAACATGATATTTTAGAAGGTAGACCATACAGTCTACAAGTGGAAAGACCTTCCTTGTTTCCAGAAAAACTTTCAAAATTTAAAAGCAAAATTTTAAAACGTTTGCTAAATAGGAAAATTACAGGATGGGATTATAGAATTGGCATTATAACAATGGCCTGCATTGGAAGTGACCTTAACAATTATCTAGTTCCCATCCCACAGCCCTGGGCACAGTCAAGAAATGTAGAATACTTCATGAATTTGTGTGTCATGTTAGACCAGTTTCAAAATGTCCATTCTTGCTCCATGGTGCAAATTATCATACTGGTCCATATTCCCAGAAATCATTGATAACAGAGGAAACCAAGGCAGAGAGAGAATTCTGGAAAGCAGGTGCACAACATTTTCTGAAATTAAAAAAAAGCCACACAGTATATTCCAGGATGAACCAATAAAGCAAGTAATATATTTATCAGCAATCACACTAGATGCTGAGACTTTGACATCACAGTAGATAAAATTCWATTTTACAAATTTTTTATCTGAAGTAATAAATTTTATGTTAGATGTCCACAGGTATGTATGTGCATGTGTACTTGACACATAAATGGAATTATACAGCTTTGTTGGCTTGTAAAATCAGTGAAAAAGTTTTGGCTCTATAGGATTTGTTACTAACTTTTTTTGCTTCTGTGTTGACAGCCTGTGCCAGGCTGATGTCTCAGTATTATTCCTCAGAGATATCTGGTGCTGTGTAGAAAGAACTGTACATCATGGTATACTATGTGATCTCTCAGTGCACAGCAATTTAGGAAAGAAGGGTTTTTGTGCAAGAAACATAACATCATGTTCTTAAATGGAGAAAGAAAACTGCAGGAATATAAATCTTAGGCTCATAAAGGCAAACACCAAATTAAGACTGAAATCAACCTCTGTTCTTCATTTTATAAAATCAGAATTGCTACAATGCAAACTTGGCAGATGTAAAAGTCCAATATCTAGCTTACAAAACCAGAAAATCCTTTTCTTCTACCCTCTGATCTCTCTGATTTTGCTCTTTATATTTTGCAAAATGCCTTGAGAACAMAATTTCTTAATGTGGATGATGCTGCCCACTGAGAAATTTCTCCTGAGTTCAGGAACAGAAGGTGAAACTGTAGAATGAGCCATGTTCAACAGAGCTGCTGATTTGAAGAGCACAGCAACACAGTGAATGCACAAGGAAGATTCTCTAACTTACAATATTTGTAAAAAAAAAAAAAAAANAAGAAGAAGAAAATTAATGCAAACCTGATCTAATGTTATGGGATACTTTCAGAAGTAATGGAGGGGACATCAAGTGTGCATCTCCTGTTGAAGCTTTGTAGCTAGAGACACTCCCTTGAGTGGGCCAGTTGGCTTTAATGTTTGATGCTAAATGCTTTGAACAGTAGCAGCATGACTGAGAAAACTCATGTTACAAAAGAAAGAGAAAAGGCAAAACAAAGGGTAACACCTCTACTTTGGATACTTTCAGATTTCCCTTGCATATACATTTTTCCTGCACTCTGGTATGGAAGATCATAATTATTGTCCTCTATCTGTCAAACATGTGCCAGATGTGGTGACTTTGTATCTTATATTTGACTGTGTTTTATATAGGTGAGACAGAGAGATGCAGATTTKTGCATGCAACCTGGTTTTGGTTTGGAAGTCTGGTATAAGTGCAAGCTTCACAGCTAGGGGTTTTTCAATATCACCAAAGTGGGTGATTGATATTGTGAACTGGGTAGCAGTTCACAAATGAGGTTGAGGGAGCAATGAAAGCAAACAGAAAAAGCAAAATAAAAATTAATAATAAAATATCAAACTGACCTACATTCTCTTTCTGTGCTTGAGTTGGTGCTTTCTTCAAAGCAGTGGTGTGCTGGGTACTGCTAATGTTTCAGAAAGTTTACTGGAAATGAATAACACTGTGTGGAACCACAATGCCCAGCAGATACGTGAACTGTACTGCGAAAACTGCAGGTACTTGACAACCTTTGCTTGTCTGCATAATGGTTAGAGGCAATCATTTTGATCAGACTTTGCAAAACAGACATATATCCAATGAGCATCAACAGAGATAGTGAATAGCTCCTAAAAGCAGCCTTTGCATTCTCCTGGGATAGCTGCATTCTTCAGTGTTAGTGATAACAACTGTCTAGTGTTTGCTGTGAGGACCCATGCCAGTAAGATCAGAGGAGTCTTCTAATTGACTTCAAATAGAATAATTTGAGCAAGAGCCTTTTGTAAACACCACAGCAGTATTTTTTAGCTCTACACTAATAGCATATCTCTAACCCCACATGAGATCTTTAGAGGGGCCAAGTTGATTCATTATTTGCCAAAAATGACAGAGATCAGTGCAATCCGACAGTGTTGCCAACATGGCACCACCCTGTTCTTTTGTCATTAGTGCAAAGACAAATGCGAGGGGTTTGTTGGTTTTGTATTTGAATGTTATAAAGTCCAAAAGGCTATGCTTGCAGTGGAGAAGTTATTGTTACTGGCTCCAAATGTTATAGTTAACTCTAATAGTTAACTTTATTAAAGCAAAACTATGCTGCATGCCTGGGTTTTGAAACRAGATGTACTTCTGTGACCACTTACACATAGCTGCAGTGAGTTTCATTTTCCCATCGTTCAGCATGGCTAGAAATATGAAGCTATCTATTTTCATTGTGTAAGTTTATTGTTGAGATTTTTTGCCTTAATTTGCCTCTCCTACAAAAATACAGACATGTAAATTTTATAATGGCAAGTATTCACACCCTAAGGAGAGAATGAAAGCATTTCAGAGATCAAGGCAAACTGAGTGTGGGAAAGAATTAGATACAGAACCTTTTACTAAGCTCCTTTGATTCCAGTGCTAGTATCAAATTAGTCATGATCATGCATGGCTCAAAGAAAGGCAAATAATCTTTCCTTCTCTATTTCTTCATTTTTCACATAGTACTAAGAAAACATAGATCAGTACTAGGAACACACGATGTAAACACTTTTAACAGCTTGTCTTTTGTAGAGTTCATCTACTTAGAAAGGTACATAGAAAAGCCCATGCTGTACCAAAAGAAGTCTGTGTGTTTGTAACTGGTTTTAATAAACAGTTTTTATCCAAGATATAACATTAATAATCTGATATCTAATGGTACTCAGCAGGCTGTGATGTTCTTTCCTGCCTTCAACACCTCAAAGAAACCAAGTACATTATGATCAGCTTCTTGCAATTACTTCAGCATGAGCAGAGAAACTTGACTAAAACCACACAGTTCTGTGGTGGAGCCCAATTAATGCAACTGAAACATGGCTACATGCATGGTAAATTTTTTAGATTTTAGAATTATTAGTTGCTCCTTATGTTTATGTGTCATACTTTCTTTCTTGACGATGAAATGGCTGAAACCTTAAAAGATGTGTTTCTTCRGGTCGTTCTGTCTAGGGTTATGAGCTGAATTTTGATGATTCCTCTGGGTTCCTTCCAATTTAGGATATTCTATGATTCTGACTTGCTTTATCACTACTGGAAAAACAGGTGCTTATTTGAATTCTAGCTGAGGAACACAAATCCTTTTTGGCACCATGGTCCAGAACAATAAAACAAAATAATTTGCTCTTATAAGATTTTCTACTTYTCAGCGATGAGTTCTAACATCCCAAAGTGCTTCTCTGAAATTGACTTTTTGGAAATGGAAGAGACTGCTTCCTTAACACARTCATTTTTGAGTGGGCTCATTGTATGGAATATGACAAGATGACTCAGCCTACCGAGGCTAACTTCTGTAAGTCTCACAYAGTCTGTGGAGAAAGACAGATCCTCCCAGAAACCGTTACCAAAGTTCTACTCTGAATAACTTCATGGAGGAGCTTCTTACCTTCTACTGACCAGAAGAAACCTGTGGAGATTAGTTTCATTGGGCACATGTCTTCTGTTAGAAATGTCCCATTGAATTTCCTTCTCCTCCACGCAGTTTTCTTTTTCATCTATTGTCTTGATATTTTCTTTGCCATATAGTCATGGATTTGTTAGTAAGGCTTTTAAGGAAATAAGCATATTTGCCCTCTTGTGACAAGTCAGCAAGAGAGAGGACCTTGGCATCCTAGCAGCAGAGGGCTGAAGCTGCTTGAGATTTCCACTGTCTTCAGCAGTTGACAATGGTTGGCATCAGRGAAATTTCGAAAGTGGTTCTTACTTGTAATTCTGGAAAGCACCTCTGTTCAAGCAAGTCATTGAAAAAGAGGAYATATATTTCCTTCCTTTCCTTTTTCATCTGAAAAGACACTTATTAAAATTATTTTCCACAGACAAATTAAAATACGTCTCCTCACCATCACAGCAAATGCCAGTTTTAAATGGGAGAAATTGTTTTCAGGCAGGAAACACAAGACAGTACAACACATTTGTACTGACTTTTACTTCAAAGGTCCATTGCTATTTTATCTTGCTTGTTGGTGTTATTTTAGTAAATCATCTGTGTYCATGTTGTGATGAAGTAGCTGTCATGTTAGACACTACTTACAAAACCAGACATAATGGTTAACATTTGTTCTGTTTTATTCACACAATATTTGCTAGTCTAAATGTGTTTTGAAACTTTATTATTTATGTGTTATTGTATTTATTTAAAGCAAAACACTTCTTCTAAACATCTGATTTACTGTCTGTCTAGTAAAGATATTCAGATTCCTTGAGATGCACATTCTTTAACTAATCACGAGAATTGTAAATCAATAATCAGATTAGTGGCTTCTTACAGAAAGCAAGGGATTTGCTCTTCCTGACTGACAGCAGTCGTGTTGCTCATAATTAGGATTAGTCCTTTCGGGAGACTGAAGATTACAATGATATGTACACAATGGCATTTTATTCGCCTTCAGTATCTCTTCCAGCTCTTTATTCCAACTTGTTCGGCACTATATGACTTATGTCTCTGCTCCCCAGATCACCAGACAAACCAAACAGAGCATGGTGTTTGCTTTTTAAATGGATAGAATTTGGCATTTTGAAAGAAACTCCCAGCAGGATGGCCTCCCCTGCTGAAATATGTCAGTAGCCATCTCTCCTCATTATCCAAATGGCCTTTTTGATGAATGGCAGCAGCAGTCTTTCCCTGTTGTAGCTAGTTAGCTGAATGCTCATTGCTATTGTTTTAGCATAATTATCTTCAGGGTTAGGTGGAGGCTAGACTGCTCCCCATTAATGTTACAACACTGGAGCTGATTTTTGTTCCCAACTGTTAGCACCAAGGCATGAAAACAGATCGTGTATACCAAGAAAAAACAATGCATCACTTAGTCATGCAGAATGTGCAAGAATATTTTTTTATCCCTTCCTTTTTTAGAAGTTATTACCTTAAAATTCTTTGAAGTGTGTAAAYTTATAGTCATGTCAAATCAAATGCTACTAATCTTTTGAGCAGGAAGGAATTAATATATTATCAGGAATGTTTGTATCTCCCTGGTTTATTTAAACTAAACATAATCTCCTGGTGTCATTGCATGTCTGAGARTGRGGAGAGAAAAGGAAGGAGAGGGGTACAGTTCATTAGTTAAGAAATGCATTGCTTGAAGTTGTAACAAYGGAAAGGATTTGATGGTTTGAGAMTTTATWGTAAATAAAGGGTGGGGGTGGGGGRAGAAATGTCTGTGCCAATCTCTCAATAAGATAAYGTTACATGTCCCCTTACTGTAAAWCCTCAGCCCACCACCTGAGACTGCATGGCTGTTATATAACCTATTATTTGGATTAYGAAATCGAGATATGGTTGCAATTCACTCACAGGGAAATAAGCCTCGTAAKTCTATTCAAATTTTCAGAAAAGGCACATGTTTGGGGTGCTCCTATATCCTCATCCATTCTCTATGTAACCCTGACAGATCAGCCCAGAGAGGACAGCTCCCAGGCACTGCACCCCATGGGGAGAAAGGAGAAAGGGAGGGAAAGGGGGTGTCCAGGGGGTTGGTAATGTATGATTTGCAGGCAGGTCTTTCTTTTGTTCAGTTGGGGTTTATTTTAGCACAAGAATTTGAGATTTCTTTTCTAAGTTCTTGATTTGACACTACAAGCTGTGGGATCTCTCTAAACTGTCTGAACAAGTGTTTCAGTTCCTCACATGAGCAAGAGGAAACACTCATCTCAGAACCTAGAGATTTAACCTGAACAAATTAAATACTCAATTTTTTCTTTTTCTGCTTCTCTTTTGCACAGTTTGGCCCACTTAAGGTTTTGGAATTACTACATCCAAGTGAGGTGTGTTATGTACCTTTGTTATTTGTTTCAATGAAGGATACAGGCACACAGAATGCACATGAGTTTAAGCAGTGTTGTTAAATACACTCTTGCTTGCATAGAAGTGAGCTAGAGAATGAGTTCAAAACAGCCTGCCCAGCCAGAGCAGGTGTTCCCATTGTGGGAAGACTCCAGGAAGAAGGGGCATGGGAAGGCTAAGATGTCTGTATGGTGCTGTATGAAACGCATTGGCAAAAGAGCTGGAAATATGTATCAAGATAAGAAATTAGTTCCAGCAATTTGCAGGACAGTCTCCTAAAATGGGTTGGGATTTTTTTTTTTCATTACATGATTTAAATAAATATTTTTTGTTTCGGTAGGAAGCTCTGTATCATTCAAATGACAGTTCAGTAGAATTTATTAAGATGCAGAAAACACTTTAAACTGGTTTTGAGACTAATAACAGAAGAGAGGTGGGTGGGAGCACAAGCCATCTTATCAAATGCATACACAAAAARTTGTATGTTTCATATATTGATAGACCTATATTTTCTGGTCTCCAAAGTGCTAAAGAACATTAGATATTCTTGGCATTGACCTCAATTAAGCAGTTTTCAGTCAGAAACACGAGTAACAAGTTCCTCATTGGAAAATGTTTTCTTATCACCATAAAAAAAATACAAAAGCATGGCATTAAATAGTAAAGAGAAGAAAAGAGAGAAAGAGGGAAAGAAAGAAAGAGGGAAAGAAGGAAAGAAGGAAAGAAAGAAGGAAAGGAGGAGAGAATAAGAGAAAGAGAGAAAGAGCAAGAGAAAGAAAGAAAAAAAAAAGAAGAAAGGATATGGAGTCTAGCAATTTTGTTGGTTATGAGTATTTAAAGTTGAATTGTAAAAGAGTGAGAGTGTTGTGCACCTTGCACTATGGATAAATTTGTGTTGCAGTTATCGTCACTGAGGARGAACTTTATTTAGTTCTCTCATACTGTATGCATTTTTCCCAGCCATTTATATTAGGAACAGCTTTTGTATACCAACTAAGTGAACCTGGCTCTAATCTGCAACTGATTTACTGCTCTTGCCTTCAGGGCCATCATCTTAGAGGAACTAGAAGACATTCCAGCTTTGACATACTGTACAGGAAGTTTTTTTGAAAAAATCAGGCTTGCCAAGCCCTGAGGTCGTCAGTCAAACAGAGTCACTGACTGTGTAAAAGCTGAGTAGTTCTTAAGGTCTGGCCCACTGTTTAACATCAGATTACAAGCTTCTCTTATTTAATAAAAATGTGAAGGATGGCCTCAAGCACAGAAAGGCATTGTGCACATGCCTGTCTTTAAGCATGTGTGAAGTCCTGCTGATTTGAATATGAGYACTTCCTGCAGCAGAAGACCATGGGAAGTTTGGGAAAAGTATGTACAAGATCAAATGTTGTCTTCTTTGGTCTTGATCTCCTTGTGAGGTCTGACTACAGTAGCGTTTGTTTTGGTGTTTTTGG
>NW_026623243.1:4284382-4333250 GCF_030028575.1 Malurus melanocephalus | reverse complement strand
TTGAGATAATTTTCCTACCACATAAAAATATACTTAACAGAAAGCAGAGCCCTGATTCAAAGGCTGCTGTTGCTTTCCAGTTATTTGGATGGAAAGATCTTTTGCTGGGTGGACTCCTGATGTGCATTTGTGTATAAGTGCTGTGAGCTCACACCAGGAGCTTCAGGCTCTGTGTGTAAATGCTCAGACTCTGCGTTTGGTACTCTTGATAAAACTTGATTTGTTGCTATCACAAAACATGTGTGTAACAGACTGAAGATTAAGCATTCCAGAAAAAAGGAAGAGACACTGGATATAAAAAAAAAATAAATAGAAAATAACTGTTTAGGCAAAAAATTATTTAGACAAAAATAATTTTAATGTTTATTGAAAAGGATATGCAAGAAAAATTCCCACWAGTGTTCTTATTCCTCTTATGCCTTGCTTTGCTTTTAATGACATAAATTTCCCACAAAGAACACAAATAGGAAACTGAGGGAGAAAATAAACAATGATCTACTTACTTTGAGGTTTTTGTTATTGCTGTCACTATGTTGTCAGAAAGCCTTCTATGTAAAACAGGCTTGTTTTGTAAACACATATTTTCTAGGGTATTTCATAATAACCACCAAAAAGAAATTTGAAAAGAATTTTTATCGAGGTTGGAGGCTTAGAAAGAATCTGCTTTCATTTCAAAATAAAGGAAAATGATGTTCATATTTCTAAGGGATTAAAATTAAGAGTTGCTAGATTTTTTTTTTTAATTTCTTAATTTTGCAAGGTATGGAACAAGAACTGGTTTTATCATGATACCATAAAGGTCACATTATAAATTTGTTTTGAGTGTGTTAATACAGTCATTTAGATGTGTTAAAATAACTGAATGTTAAATAACTGTATTTTAAAAGAGCGATTTTCCTGGTAAATATATATAATTTCTAAAGTTTTCTAGTGTAATGACTATCTGTACTCTCCTAATTTTTTTTTAATGAAATTCATATTTTCTTCCACTGTGGCCATGATTTTACTCTCAAAACTGCTCATTCCAACACCTTGCATGTCTATGTAGGCAGTTGCAGTTGTACGTTTTGCCTTTGAAAGAAAAGGAAGATGAGATCAAGTTTGTGTTGTGTAGCATTTGGCTGTGTATCTTTATATAAAATGGCACTGTACCATTTTTAATGCAGTGTCTCMGACATGAAGTGGTTTGGTCTCCTTTCCTCTCAAGAACAGAATTTGATACCTGGCTTTCTACCAAAACTAAAAGCATTATAATGTGGGAACTCAACCTGCTAAACCTGGGAGGGAGTTGACAATTGTTGATGTAGGTGTTCACATACCAGGGCATTTATATTTACTCCTGTTTGTTTCTAGCAACCCTTACCTCAGAAAATTTGGCAAGTCTCTCCATTTATCTGATATCTCTGTTGTTTACAGACTGATTGTGGAATTTCAGTATTTGCATATAGAGCACTACAGTGGTGTTGTCTCAGGAATGTCTCCTTCAACAAGGATAGGGATTGTTGTTTTTTTGTCTGGGATATAATTTACTGAAGAAATCCCAATTGTTTGACTTCATCTAGAATCAGTACAGAGCTTTGAGGAAACTGCAACAATACACAGAAAGTTAAACTGCTGTCAGTTCCAGTGTGTGAAGAAGTGGTTGCTGAAAAATTATTCTGTCTGAAGGTCACTAGCACTAAGAGTATTAGGAAGTTTCACAACTTTGAAAAATATTTTTTTCTGGAGTTCCTGGTTAGTGTGAATCAAACTTAACTGTGCACATGATGCCACTGATCAAGGGATCTTACAGGTWAATAAAATACTTGTCAGAGCAGTGCTTTTGATTAGTTTGAAACTGTACACAGTGGGTATTTGGGAATATTTTCATCAMACTGTCAGTAATAATTTCCCAGGAATTTTTTATAGAAGATCTCATATATTAAATGCATGCTTAAACTTCATGTTTGCAGCCTGCACCTAGAAAATAAAATTCAGCCTATACTTTTAGCATTTCAGAACTTTTTAAAGTCTTCCTTAATTTTATTTGAATGTCCTATCTTCCTGAAATCTTGCTCCAATGTAGTRCAAGTGGAACCTCAGAAAAGAGCATAAAGCATGACCCCAGTAGGGTGTGCAGACCCCTTGTACAACCAAACATAGACCAGTTTTACTCCCTACTTAAATCCACAGAAGAGAAATCTACACTCATGGACTTATTTGCATGAGCATGTACCAAATTTCAATGTAATTGGCTTATTCAAATCACATTAGCAGGAAATGCAGACCAAAAAATGCAAAGAATGAAGACAGTTGCAGCCTTATCTAAAATCTCTTACACATAGGTAGTCTCTTCCCTTTCTGAAAGTCCTGGGAATSAGAACAAAAGTTAAAGGAAGTAGCATTAAAATAGGGCTTCAAAGTTAGAAATTATAAATAGCTTTGGATGCTCTTAAAGCTTCCATTACATGAAGCATACATGCACCTTCACACCACCTTTGTGTATGCTATTTTCAGTAAAAGATAGAAGAATGCCTCCAGGTAAATTTCCTCACATAGCATATGGATTTAAAATAATTTTTACAGAGTTTCTCTTTGCAGGATGATGTTGCAAGTATTTGCTTAAGAGTTGTGTATGAAAACTTATTCTCAAACATCTATAGTTTGAAAGAATGTTGCATAACATTACAAAATTTATCTAGTGCTATGTAGTTTTGGTGGGGTGAGACTAGTACATTCACATTTAAAAGAGAACCTCCTACACAACTATTTCTACTCAAGTCTTGTCATCTTGTACATGTAATGTAATTTAATTCTTTTGAACCCTATTACTAATTTAATAATATCATGAGAGAGTAAAATTTCACCAAAAATAACTCTCAATATTCACCAAATTTCAACAGTTGTGTACAAGTCTCCATTTTATAAACAGGGTAAGTTTACGGAAAGCTTTAAACACGTCAATGTTAAACAGTCTTAGCCAATTTGAACCATCTGAAAKCTCATTATAAGCAGTTAGGACAAGGAACTGTTCAAAGGTGGAAGRAGACATGGCAGAAAGACAAAAAAGAATAATTTATACTATTCGCTTTCCCAAAAATTAAAAATAACATACCATGGTAAAGAAATGGAAAACYCCAAAAGACTAAATTAGGCAAAAATCTTGCAGAAAATATAAGATGGTATTTGAAGTTTTAATCATAACAAATATGTTCGTTTATATAACCAAGAGAAATTCTTCGTGAATTTAATTCTGTTGTTCTTCAATCCACAAATTGTATTCCAGGATGCTTCCAGGCCTTTGCTGTGTACCTTCATCCCAGCTCTGTTAGCTAGGTGACTTGMTGGGGGAGGACACCAAACTCCTACAGAAGCTATAGAACATAATCGTTACTTCTGCTCCTGACCTTTTCCTTTTTGTTTTGGCTCTGATTTAATCTTCTGTACATTGTCCCATTTCCTTTCTGCTATCTTCTTCTGAACCTTCCATATATTTTCTTGTTCTATTTCCATCACTCAGCTTTCTGCACAATGGATTTAATTGCCTCACCGTTTCTCTGTCAGTCTCCAACACGCTCCCTGTAGCTGAATATCCATCCTTTGCTTTTGATCATACCTGGTCATTCTTAATACAAATCTAACACTTTTTATGGTGATTCTCTAGATCAGATGGGCAAAACACCGAAGGGACAGAGGAAATGAAATCTCAGAAGCACCAATAGTTTCCTATAGGCTGGCTGCTGACAGCGTTTTCCACATTTATTTTAGTCCTTCATGTCATGCAGACTGTTCTGAGAGTTAGCAGAAGGAAGCTACTGATGTTGTATGAAGTGAGACTTCCAAGACATGCAAAGTTGAGTCCTTTTGAGTATATTCTTGAACAGATGTCAAAAGTGCAAAGTGACTCTCTTCTATGTGTGAGGTCATTGCTTCTCTCTCTGGAAATAAAGTACTGATAGTACTTTAACAAGCAATCAATAGTGTAGCAAGGAAAAAATTTCTTGCATTGTCTACCTTTCACCTGAATTCCACAGCTGCCTCTCCCCAGCTAAGCCTCAAATATTGCTTTACTACCTAGGAGAAACTGGCAACACTTTCTTGAATGATGTTGTGAGAAATAACTGGAATAGTTTTGGTAAAATTTCCCATCACTGAAATGYTCAGTACAAAACAGTCAAAATTGGGCAAGGTTATAAGCAACTGAAAATGGGGCTCATAAAAGGAAGGCTCAAGATCATAATTTATATTATACAACAGTTTGGCACATTGTATGGTTCTATAGCATGATTACAAGATAAATTTTAAGAGCTGTTGTTTGAATGAGAAGATGGAGGAGAATGTGAAGGAAGTTTCCTCTCATAAACCTGCAAAGACTGTGGTCAGAATATCAGTGTTCTTACCTTGAGAACCTCAGGTGCAGMAGAACCTGTGGGGCAGCCAATGACTTTCTTTCTCTGCAGTTTGGCAGTCCAGGGCTCGCAGGAGGTCAAGAGCACAAATTAGAATCCATTCTCTGTTTTTTTCTGACCTGAGCCCTAGGAGAGGGGGATTAACAGCCTACCTGTCCAATTCTTTAGTGCTGATACAGCTGCAAACTATTTCTATCCGTATCCAAACTATTTCTATCCCATTTCCACCCATGGATATCTATATCCAACTATTTTTATTCATACCCATATCCAAGAAAAAGATTTTGAAGATTGAAGTGTTTCTGATGAAATAAAAAAAAGATACATATGTACCACTGGGTTCTTTTTTACTTGTCTTAAGTCTTAAATTATCTGTTTAAAAATACGATGCCCTTTCTGGGCACTCATCTCATTCTCTCTTTTTGAATGGCTAGCTACATATTTGCATATTTCTAAGCACTTAAAAATTATTTTCTAATTTTCTTTCTTTAAACCACCTGCTTCAAAATTGTCTTTTTTAGATTTTGTTTTCTCCTTGCAGTCATTACTGGCATGCACATAAATTTGAATGTGAGAGTGTTGTCAGTATATACAGGGCACAGAGGGTTTGAGGCTGTTCCTTTAATAGTCTCAGTAAAAATCCATAGTGTCAAGTGATTTGTAAGACAGGTGTGATCAATAATTTTTCAGCACAAAACCAATAGCCATTTTCTCCATTGCAGTATTTCCCAGAAAACATAGCAAAGACAGCTGCATTTAATGCAATTTTATCTGAGGGATGTCTGTAGAAGGCTTATTGAGGCCTTAATTTTTTAAAAAAAAAGTAAATAATTCGTGTGGCACCAGAAGTGAAGGTAAGATGAGGAACAGTTTTTGGATGTTGCTGTTATTTGGTTTCCTTTAACAGAAATCAGTAGCTGAATTCTAGGGTACCTTTAAGCCTATTCTTGAAACTGTGAATAAACTACTAGTGTCCTTGAATTTCAGATGCTTTGTGGAGTTTAGGAGCACTACATTTTTATTGCAAAATTTTTAATGGGGCTTTGATGCTATTGCAAGCCTGAATGGTCACTGATATTTGAAGACACATCACTAAGGTTAATATTAGACATAGTTTTATAATTTTCCATAAAATAGTAACTATTTACTATGAAGACAGTATTCTTGTTCTACTGGATCTAAACCATGTGCACATATTTTAAAGATTTACCAATAACCTATACAATTTTACCATTGAAATGGTCAGGCTCAGTTCAAGTTATGATTACAAGTATTATTAATTCTAGTAGAACATTAGAGATTTGAAGGTTAAGCCCTCCTGAACCTTCTCCCTGGCAATTAAGTTCCATAGCCTCATTATTCTGCAATAAAAGTAATGTACTCTTTTGACATATCTTTAATAATAGAATGGCTTGGGTTGAMAGWGACTTTAAAGATCATCTAACCCCCCTGCCATGGGCATGGATACCTTCAACTACACCATGTGGATCAAAGTCTCACCTAACGTGGCCTTGAACATCCAAATTCACTGAGATCAGATATGAACATTCTTTAGAGTGGCATTCTTTTTTTTTTTTTTTTTTTTTTTAACTAATGGGATACAGGCCCTGAGTATAACTGGAAAGGCACAGAAAGTTTATCTTCATAGGACTTGAAGACCAGAGTGTGGTGGGGAGTGCGGAAAGGCATGTGTGGGAGGAGTCTCTCAGGGCATGTAAGACTGAAAATCTSTGATGTTAGTGAAAGCAGTTCCAAGGATTTTGCTAATATGAATAAATGCCACCGGCTTGGAATGGATTACTTAGCCCAGTGAATAAATATTTTGGAAGGACCCATATGATAAACTACCTAATTTACCTTTGATCTTGAAAGCTGTATTTGTCTGGTTTTTTTTTGTTTCTCCATCTATTGTTTGCAGCTCCCACTGGTTTTGTCAGGTCTGCTATTAGAAATGTAAGCTCCTGAGGGCCTTGAATGTGTTTGCCTGTGTGTTTCCCGAAAGCCTTTCTGATCACTACTCATAAATAATACATTTGTGCCGTATGCACACTGTCTGACCCAACATAAGTTCTCTTTTTTTTCAGAAGAGAATCACTAAAGACATGTGCACATACAGGCTGAATTATCTTCTCTAAGAAATTTGAGGAGACCCCTTTTATGTGGGGAAGACTGCTAGTCATCTCAGCTGTCAGTAAATAGTTAGAATTCTGGCTGGAGCATCAGGCAGCCACACCAGCATTCCAGGGCTCGCCTCTGCTTCGGAATTAGGCCTTTGCAACACTGGGCAGCTGCTGCTTTTCAAAAATATGAACAAAATGCAGTCAATGAGGAACAGAAACTATACAAACAATTAAAAAAATTAGTCTGAAAACCAAGTGTGTGCTGTGATTCATATGCTCTAACCTCTCCAGGACTGATGCAGAAACTCATAATAAACAGTAAAGGATGAAATAATATATAATAATAATAATAATAATAATAATAATAATAATAATAATAATAATAATAATAATAATAATAGTAGTAGGAAGAACACTCAGAAAGCAGATTTATTTGCCTTCATTTTCTTAAAAAAATTTGCTGCAATAGATTATTGGCTAGAATAAAAACGGTCCATGTGTCTGAAAAATTGCAAAGGAAAAAATTAATTATGTCTTTTATTTCTGTTYCTCTTGTTGACCAGACAATTTCTCTTTCTGTTCTCTATAAAGCAACCAAACTTTGAATGTGGAGAACTCTTGTGCATTTTGTAAAATTTTAATAACAATTGTAATGCAGAATGAGGGCTTGTTTTTTTCTATATTCACAGAGAATATTTCTTCGGACCCCCAGCATGCAAACATATTCCAAAGAACTCTGCGAAATATCCAAAGTGTATGTTTCATCCTTTCACAGTCTATTTATATTATTTTGCAATTTATTAAATAAAGGCAGGAGCAAAGAGTCAAAATCCTTGTTTTACCACATGAATACCCAGTGTGTAATGGTTGATGTTCCAGAGACACAACAATCTGATTGTCTTCTCACAGACATCATGTTTGAAGAGCTACTTCTACTTGCTCTGGCCTTCAAACCACCTCCCATGGGAATTACAYTGAGTGGAGAAGCATGGCATTAGATCTACTCTTTCCAGGTTCATTTAGAGCCAGAAGGCAGCTTTWTCTCGAGATACATCAGAATGATGACCTTCAAGGTAATTATGCATGCTGTGATCCAGGCTGGAATTGCTCTTACAGGGGAAGTTCCATATACCTCATAGGTCAATTGCTACAAACATGTACCTCATTTTTTAAAATATAATTCTAGTGAATAATATATACTAAAAAAGGTTAATTTAATTAAATTGGTTTATWCTGTCAAATTGTACCATACGGTTTAAGTGGTACAAATAGGAAGAGTTCAGAGATTTCTAAACCCAACAATTTGATTAATGTTGTTATGACTTAACACACTTATGACTTCAAAATGACAAGGGGGATTAATGACCCTGTAAAGGAATAGTGATAGTAAATTTGGTTATTTAGGTTKATCATTTACCCAAGTAAGCAAGATAAATATAATTTAGAGGCAAAGTGGAGAGACTATGTTTTTTGAAAAACAAAAATCAGTGATTTAGAGAAAATGCTTAGAAAAAAACGTAAGAACAGAACTAATCCTTGATTTTATTCTGAGCATTGCAGTTTTATATAAAGCTGTTAAAGAATYATTTTCTTGTAGTGAGTGTAAAGTGTAAAATTCATCATCTTRGTTGGATGAGAGGAGACATAAAAATGCACACAGTGTTGTCTACCTTCAAGTAAAGCAATGAGATTATAATGAGAGTGCTAATTACAAAGRCATTCTAAGTAGCAGCTGAAAGAGGCTGCTTACAATTAACACATCAGTTGTTCAGTGTTCATCCGTGTCCCTGACTGAAAAAAAAATTAAAACACCATTTTTACCAATAAAACACAAGGAGCAAACACAAAGACTGGCGGAGTTTATTGGCACTCTAACAGATGATACCAAAAAGAGGAACACTGTTTAGAAATTATAAACTGTGTCAGTATTAAAAAAGTAATGAATGAAGAAATTAAATGCAAACTCTTAGGAAGTCAGGCTGAAATTATTTTGACAAGCAGTTAGCTGAACTAAAAATAACCAACTTCTTTTTCAAATATGTGAGAAGCTTCCCTATGAATGGAAGTCAAACTAGAGCTTTTCTACTTAGTAAAAAGATGACTGAGACTGTAAAATGAAGAATGAATAGGAAACAAGTATACAGCATTTCCCATTTGTTATAAAGTGCATCCAAAAATATCATGATGCTGAAAATTTTATTACAATTAAAATACTTTTTCCATCCATTTCACAATGAAATTAAGAATTTTCTTGCCACAGGATGAGATGAAAAATGAGGTGATAAGGCAAAAAATGARGTGATAAGGTGAAAAATGAGTGATAAAGTGAAAAATATAGGAAGATTCAGAAAAAAATTAAACAAATTCACAGTAACAGATCCACTGTTGGATGATGGTCTGCAGGCAGTCACCAGCTCAGGAGGCTCTTAAACCATTACTGACAGGAGTATGAAAGGAATAGAGTCTTTCTGTCTACTTGTGCTGTTTTGTATATGCTTCTCTTCAGTATCCATTAGACTCACTTACGAGTATAAGATCCTACAAGACCCTACACTAAACAACACTTCAGGTTTGAATTGGTGCTACTGTTCTTGAGGTCTTAAGCTGAAAATATACAGTATGGAGTAAAATACAAACATCTTTCTGAATTTCGGTGATAAAATTTGTTCATTTTGTTAAACAGAAAAAGGYCAAAACTGCAAAACGCAGCTGATATTTTTATACCTGAAAAAGAGCACTGTAAATTGTTACTTCCACAGAATATATATAGCCACATTATAATGAGCTGTGTTATTTAATCTAATACATAAATGTTGTTTTCTAACTTTCCAAGTATTTTGCATGTGGTGAGACATTGGTCTCCTAGTTGATAATTAACTCTTCTGAAAACTGAGTATAGAGAATTTGTTTTGCAAATTTAATTCCTMGGAAGGCTCTTAGATGTTGAAATGTATGCAGAGGTTTTCATTAAAATCCTTCTCATTTGTTTTTACAGGTATTATTCTTACTGCTTACATTGGTTTCATGTATTTTAGAACTTGTTTAGGACTGAGAATGTCTTTGGAACTTCATGAACCAGAAATGGCRGTTCTTTGAAAGGAAATTAAAGGTCACTGACATAGTGGGAGGATTGGTCTAAGTATGAAACATTTGAATACATTTTACCTTAATTTCAGAGTACTGCATTGRAATAATTTTTCTTATTTTGCACAAGTTTATATTACATCAAGCCATCCAGCTAAGACAGTAAACTGACAGGTACAATTTTGTGAATATTAAACATCCAAACATAAGCTCTACATACAACACATACTTTTTCTTAAATAATTGCTGAAGCCCATTGTTTAAAGTAAGCTCAGCTGCTGAAAACATCCCAGGAGAAATCTTGTTAGTGTTCAGCKCTATTGCATGTTCAACTAGAACATTATTAGTTGTTAGTAGGGCCAAGATATTTGTTTTTCYGGATGTCTCCTATCATACAGATCAATAAGGCAGGATGATAACTTGATTATAATAGTAACAGGTGGTTCTATCTATTATATATCATAGAAGCCAAGATATTGCAGAGATTCATCAACATCATCATCATCATCAAGAAATCTGAGACAGCAATTCTCATAAATGAGTATAAGATCATATTTTCCACAGGATTTCCAGTTTTTGTGAAGCAAGTACTTCACATCATACATGGATAGTATTTCAATCATGTCCTTTTAATCTTTCAGAATAAATAAGGTTGAAGAGGTGACCCCCAGTAACTTAGGGACTTGTTGCTTCTGGCCAAATAACACAAATATTGTGTCTTCAGTAGCAGTCAGAACATATCAGAGTAATTCTCTACTTTTTCTATCACAGCTCTACAGAACTGCTTCATCTTCCCATCTGAGATCCAGGTAAGTGCAAAAGAAGGAGAAGATGGTAGATCCAGTTGGCATTAATAAGATATTAATAATGTTCTMTTCTGGCACAGGATCTACCTTTATACAAACAACTTTATTAGCAAACAATGTACTGATTTACGACATCTTGTATCTTCCCTAGTTTTAAAATAGGTAAACTGTYTTATATGAAAAATTATATCTTTCAGCCTAAGACATTCAAACTCACTTGGATCTTTAATAATTAAGATGTAGGCATAATAAATATAACTGTTTACTGAGCTTTTTAGGGTTTATAAAAACAAATTCATGTCTTTGAATATTTGTATTTATATGATGGTTATTATGATGGTTGCTTCAATATGTAAGAAATGRAAAGTAGAAGAAGAACAGGCTGATGCAATGATTTTAAATTTTTTTTATTTAATCAGAAATCACTGGTTATTACATTAATTTTATGCTTTTAGTACAATTTGGTGAAGTGAAAAGTACATAAAATCAAACACATTGAAAAACAGATATTCAAAGCAAATTTATTTTCCTCAGCATATTGTGGATCTTAAATAATGAAGAGGACATGTGCGTGCAATCCAAATGAGTAATTCTTCAGGACATTTACTCATGCCAAAACTTGTGGTTAAAGGGAAGGCAAACATTCATTTATGAAAATGGGTGCTTTAGACATGAGAATGAATCTGCTGCATTACTTTCTCTATCTTGGTTTTCAAGGATTCTTAAGAAAATATGTTTAACCATCATACTCTGCTCTCATCTGCCAGAGAAGCTTCCTTCAATATGACATTTAGAAGGCAAACATTGTATTATATGATTTGTAACTTCAGACAGGATTTGCTAAACTATATTTTTTCTCTAAATATTAGTAAATCCAAGCTGTAAATAGGCTTAAATCTTTTGAAAGTTAAAGGTGAACTGGAATTTACTTTAGATGACTGGGTTTGATGCATGGGTGGCTTACACATGCACTAYTACTTTTTTTCTGTTAAAATAAATTAGAACAGTTTTAGAGATAAGTTTAAAGGTCAGCTGCTAATTTTCAATGCTGAACATCTTCAAATGCTGTGACATATTGCAGAGTGAAGCACAACAAGAGTAGTGTTGGAATCAGTGAACTTTATAATCAAAGGGATGGCAAATGGTAAAGGTTTTCCTGGAAAAAAAAGAGCAATACTGAGTACTCAGGTCAACAGTTATCTTCTGGGCTACAAAATTGAGGGMCTTGTTTGTGCATCATATTATTCTTTAACCTTTTTTCTTTATTTTTTTCCCTTTTAATTTTTTTTTTGCTGGATAAATATATGAATAGCATGAACAACAGTGTCTGTCCTGAGTCAAATTGATGCTGGTAGAGAAAGCCACTCAGCAATGACAGTGTACCCTAGATTTTACATGACCATACACCTAAAATAATTTTCCTTCCTGAGACTCTGAATTCAAAACTCTCAGCTTCTCTTTGCTTTGTGATGTTTTTCTGAGATTGCATAAAAGACAAAATAAASCAGACTTGTACTTTTTTAGTTCTATTTTGAATTACCTGACCAGATTTAAATTAAGCTAGAAATGYGTGGAGAAATTTAGAAATCTAGAAATCCCAAAGTGACATCCTGCAACCAAAATATATGAATAGTGTGGGCACAGTTTGTCCATCTGTGAAGCCCTGGTGTTTAGGGACAATTTGGAGCCTTACAGTACTAAAGAAATATTGTGAATATTCTTTTTGCATACAGTTTTGAAAAAAATTAATATTTTCCAGAGCACAATTTAAGATTTGGTAGCTAAGCACCAAGAAGAGGGTATGCAAAATTTCTAAAAATCTASACTTTATGTACCTTAGCTTATCCAGTTAAATACACATTTCATTATGAAACCTATTTTGCACTTTCTTTCTTTCAGTACCATTTCAAAATTTCTCATCAAATGGCTGTACTCATATCACTTTACCTTTTCTCTCTCWTGTCCTCACTGAAGTAAAATGACATCTGCTTCCTAATAAAATTAAGTTTTCTATTCAGTCATCTGAATAATTGTGTCRAAACTTACGGTGTTTTGAGCATGATTCACAGCAAATAAATCTGTATGAATAACTTCCTGTGAAAAAGAAAGGTAGATGCAACTTGCACTAATGAACCCCAACCCTATTTTGGACACAGTTCAGAGCTTTAGGAGTGAGGAACTGAGGGAGGAGGCAGACCATGGACACCACAGTGTCTCACTGGGTGGGGRCTGCGTCCCTGCAGAGTGGTGACCACTCTGTGCACCAGAGTGTGAAGGTCCACATCTGCACTCCGAGCAGATTTACAGGACCAAACTCTGGGTTCAAAATGGTAGATATGTTACCTCCCTGTCTTGTTCTCATGCTGTACAAAACAGAAGGCTAAAACTTGAACACATAGAAGTTCTATATATCTATATAAAAGATTAACAGAAGTGGTCAACTTTTCCTATAAAAGCAGTCTTAAAAGTCTGGGTATTTTAAAGGCTATGTCATTTTACAAAAGACTTCAAGAATTAGCTCCATGAGCTAATGTTTCTTAATGGGCAAGTTCTGTTTCTTAATGGGCTGAAGTGCAGTGTGAAGTTGCAAGACATCTCCAGTGAGCCATAATGCAGATGGATAYCCTCTGTATCTCTTAGACTGGAAGCTGAACCCCATCATAAATTTAGGCAATTCTTATGTAATGAAATATATCTTGTCCTATGGTTAAAATCTGTTTACCTAACATTATTTTCTTGGAATCATTCATAGAAATGTCATTTGTTTACCTGAATGTTAACAGAAGGGAGAGATAAAAATTTGTCCAAAATGATTTTAACTTAAAATTTGGAGATCTGTTTGGAAGGATCAATCATTTCTTTTCATGGTGATGATATATTCATGTAATTAATCTTGTTATGTTGACTTTTTTTTGAAGCCATATTTTAAATTATACTTTTGTTGAATTGTTGTGRAAGTTCCGTTCATTATCTGATGGACATCAAGAGGAACTACATAGAAATCCAGATGATCAGACATATTTCCTAGCTCTTTAAGGCATGTCTGACTGTAGCATAGTTTTCTCTGATTCTCTTTGGTCACTGTGGATTTCTAATTTCCAAGTTCGCCTACATGACATTTTCATATAAACCAGAAATGTGCCACTTTGTGGAAAAAGAACCCCATTAGMTCTATTACTACCACAATACTATGTGTCATCTTTCTAAAAACGTGCTGTTTGTTGAGTGGCATTTATATTGCATTTCCACAGGGCAATGTAAGAAGCTCCCTAAACCCCTTGGATTACGTATGTGATATCCAAAACTATCTACCTAAATCTATCTGCTTATTCAGATTGAAGAGCATAATTCTGGATTCTAGTGATAAAATCGTTAATATCTTCTCAGTAGCTAATAGGCAATAAGCTCCTTATACACACTCCTTTTCTCCCTAATTCTAAGAAACAATAGTAGAAGTAAAATCTGAAAGATTCTTTATTGGCATCATTGTATATCCAGAGCCCTGAGAGAATAATTTAAAATATCTTCATATATTAAAAGCAAATTTGGATTAATATCTATAGGAGCGAAAATTGCACTAAAAATATCAAAGGTCACTAAGATATCAGACTTGGCAAAAGTTAAAATAATTTATTGAAATAGGAAAATACATCAACATAACTCAGCTTCCTTGARTGGCATTACTACTTCTGTCTGATTAGGGTACATTTCACAGCTATTTCTTTCTGATTTTGCAGCCTCAATAGTGTGATTGCAAATTTTAGTTCCATCCTAAATTTGCTTCTGTTGTTCCTGTTCTGTCAGTTTTTGTAGCYTAGTTCTCTATTAAAAGCATGCATAGATGCATGAAGGCAGTTTTAAGTTCTCCCCCCCTTTTTTTTCCTGTTAAATTAGTCTGAAGGAGTTTCAATGCAACCATGATCCACCTCYATACAACACATGGCATAAATGAGGAACATTGTCTACTCCATCACAGCTACTTCAGTGGAGATCACCAGATCACCTCCTGTCCTGCTAAATCTCCATCCATACAACCAATTATGCTTGTGCAGACACAGCAATGCTATGAGGATTTAGTTGTTCAAATAAAATTTAGGAAGCTGCTGTTTTCCTTAGAGTAGGCGTGTATGTGGAAAGTGTTTTCCCACATAAACTCAGAATCACCAATATGGCTTGTGCTTGTAATTTAAACCCACATTTGTGCTTGCTGTCCCTATACACACGTTAGGAACTGAGTGTCAGATGGCTTTCAAGACTGTGAAGGGTCCACTGCATCCCCTCCAAACAAGGCCACAAGGTAGTTTTCTGGATGATAGTCAGTAAAGGACTAATCTCCAAAGAGCCATATGTCCAAGATCCAATCTCCCTAGTAAAGYTCTGGGTCAGTGAGCAGCCCATTGCTTATCAAGCTGAAGATTTCTTTCCACTGTTTTCTGAGGAAAGGAGAAGCACAGAGTGCTTTTCCATTGGGTAATAAAGAGTTCTTTTTAATGGTCATTGGTGTAAGTCCGAATAATGAGATTGTCTCAGCAACAGTTCAGAGATATTATACCATTATTTCCTTTCTCCCCACACTAGAAAGCAATGAAATTTTATTTATGTTAATAATTAAATTTGAAGGAAAATCCCTCCAAATCTACTTTACCTGCAGTTCCTCTTACCCRAAGTTTTTGGCATACTTCTGTAGATCAGTGTGTAAGCAGCGTCATACACAGAAAACCTGAACAAAACTTGCAACACCGTTGTCTGGGACAGATTACTGAGTACAGACAGTTGCTGGTGCAACAGAGGCTGCAAGAGCTTGAATGAGTGGGAGYTGTAGCACTGTCCCTTATCTGCTGCTCATTAATGATACCTGCACCCATCCACTTTTAAAGAAATTATATAGCTAAAAACTCTAATAAAACTTGCTAAGTGCCTAATGAGTTGCTGGGATATTTTCAGTTTTATGCAATTGAGCCTGTGCTAGAATAACCTAGTATGGCATCAAATGAGTTAATATAATTGTACCCCACAGGTATCTTGAAAAATCACGGGAATTATTCAGTTCTAGGCTGTTTAYTGAATATGTTGAGTAGTAAATCCAGGTGACCAGTAAGGATCTAGTAATCTACTGTTTAGATTATTTTGTAGGTGAGAAAACAGGCTGTTTTTATTGAAAAGATCAGCTGGGTAGGGGGACACRATCTCTGATAAAACCGGTAACTACTCATATGGAAACTGAAGGATTTGAAACAAGGTTCACTTTCCTTCTCATCCAGATTTTTATTCCTGAGTCAAATAGGAGATATTATTTAAAACTATGACAAGGGTAAATCTCTTGGACAATGGCCAAATATTCCCTGTCTTCACATTTCTCTAAGTTCTTGCCAGCTGGTTTGGAATTTAAATTCTGATTTCCAGCTCGATGGCACAATGAACTGCCACTGGACTTGCTGACTGGCTCRAATTAAAATCTCTCAGTTTTTTTTTTTTTTTTTCATTATTTAAAGACTGAAAATCTTCTATAGCCCTTTGCAACTGTTTTATTCCCACCCCCAACAATATCCAGGCATTTTGCTTGTCAAGAAGCCCAACACCAAATGTGCTGGTTTTGTTTGACCTATATTACGATGCAAAGCTACTTGGTTCTTTAATTCACTGCCAAATAAAGCTGTTATCTCTGGATAAAGGGAACTAGGCCAAATGGTGATAAAGTCTCAGGGATGAAATGAGATTAAACCAGTTCTACCTCACCTTGCTATTTGCTAATTATATATGTGCTGGTCAGCAGAGCTTACTGTCTGTCTAATCATATGTCTAAAGGTCAATTAAAAGGGGCTAATATCCASAAATTAATGTCCAGTGAAAAGTATCAATTGGCATAGGGGTTATACCTGTGTTTTTCTTTATTTTTGCCTTTTTGAGACATTTTTGGGGCATGATACATAATATATAAAATCACAACGTGCTTTTAAAACACAAGAGGATTTATCCCTTTTTTTTTTTCCTTAAAATTCAAAATCACTTGGCAAATAGAATTCTAATGCAGAACTACAATCAGGTCAAAAACTATCTCTCATTTGTTTTTTAATTAACACTTGGCACTACTGTTAAGGGATGCTTTACTCAGAGAGCTGGACTCATGTTAGCACCAGAAACCTCTCCATGGCAGCAAACAATGCTGAGAGGCTTTCATGGAAGCCTTTTTAGAGCAGTGGCTCACTTTACATCTCTGTTGTCAYTGCATAAACAAATGCAGATCCCTCTATAAGATGGCTGACTGATAAATAAACTCAGTAGGCAAGTTTGTTTGGCTTGCTCAGGGAGAGGGAAGGGGAGAGCAGGGGTTTCTCAGCTCCTGGCCTGCCCTGCTTGAAAATGCTAACAGAGAAAGCTGCAGACAAGGTCAGTGCTGTAACCAGGAGACACTGCTGTGTTCAGACTGCCCCAGTGCCTCCAGTCGAACAGAGAGCTGCCTCTCCTGGATCCTTTTCCATACTGGCCCCAGCTGTTCCTTCGCAGACATSAAGGCACCTTGGCAAAACAAGTGCAAGTGGCAAGAGGATCAGATCCTCTTGCTATCCTGTCCAGGCAGCTMCTCTGGAGGCATCATCTGCTGCTCAGCAGGTGAGAGGAGAATTTGCAGCCTCACAGCTGCCCTGCTCTGAAACTTACACCTTGCCAGCCTCCAACCCCCCCATTTCAAAGGGGACAGTAAACCAAAAAGTGAAGGGGAGAGGTGTATTACATAGAGGCCACAAGAAAATGAAAGATCTGAGAAGGCAGGGAACAAACCAGGAACAAAATAGGGCAAGAGGGAAAGGCAGTGTAGACAGAAAGAAAGGTCTGTCAAGGAAATACCTAGCTGCAATGTCCTGTAGCTGAAACAGGTGCATGCAAGAGACGTGTAGGGGAAAATGGTATCAAACCATTAAAACTGACAAATCAGAGCACAACAGGTCTTTTGAATTTAAACAGTTCAGGGGTTATAACCAAGGACTGGGGTATTGAGATTCAAAATAAGAGCACACACAATCTGAAAGATAGAAAGCTGAAGAAATGCCAGTTTCAGGCGGTGAAATTTCTTTGAGACAGGGCACATATGGAATAAGTTGTCATCAAAGCAGTGAGCATTAGCAGATGCCTAGACATCTGTATGAAGAGAGAGSAACTGTTGATGTAGCATGACACAGTAGGGAGGTGAGATTGCATTCAAAAGTGGACTGTCTTTTTAAGATCAATTTGCTCCTACAAAGGTGCAGGAGCAAATTGATCTTAAAATCTAGCTACTGTGACATTACTSTCTCAAATGACTCTGAGATCGTTTAGTCAGAACTGCTAATGCAGTAAATCTGAGTTCTTCTGGAAGATATTTTCACTTGTTCTCAAATCAGAGGTAACAAGAGTGTCTTGTTTCAACCAAAACATAATATCTGTCTTCAGTGTCACTTATTTACTACTGGATATCACATATTTTGTAGACAGGCATTCACTACTCTTAGGTACTGACACACTGGAATGTGGGTCTTGCATGTTTGGCACTCTGTTGCAGTAACTGATCACCACCACTGTTTACACACAGGCTTTAATTTCACATTTTCCTGGCTTCAGCTTCAATTTTCCAGCCAATACTAGATGAAGGACCTGGTTTTGCTTTTACCCATTGGGTTCATAAAGGGCGTCTTCTTCAATGTAATAATAAACCTCTTTGGTGTASTGACTACTGGTTTGGTAGATAAGGGAGGAGAGGCAGACATTTCTAAGACTTCAGAAAGGGTTTTGAAATTGTCTTCCAATCAGTGGTGCACAGTCTACTTGGAGGCCAGCAACTAGTGTACCATACCAACATTGTTCAACATCATCTTTAATAATACGGATCAGAGAGCAGTGTACCCTTGTCATGGTTTAGAAATGGTATCCTCCAATTTAGTATTCCTCCTGACACCCCTCCAAACCATGAGCCCACTCCCCCCTAACTCTTCACCCTGTTTGGCAGGGTGGAGAGGAGAATTGGAGGCACAAAGAGTTAAGATCATGGGTTGAGATAAGAACAGTTTACTTGAAGTAGCAATRAAAGAAGAAAACAAGCTGCACCAGCAATACTAATAACAAAAGTGTACAAAAGAAAGAGGCAAGTGATTCACATGCAAGGGCTTGCTGCAGAGACTGGCAATACCCAACCACAATCTCCAGCTCCCAAACCAGAAAAGAGCCTGTCCCCAGCAAGGATGTGAGGTGGTAGAGAAACATCCTCATCCTAGCCATGCCCCCTCTAGTTACTGCGATATTAACACTGTCCTGGCCAGAACAAGGACAGCTCTCAGCAAGTTTGCTGTGAGGAGTGGACAATACAGACAGAAGGTTGTGTTGCCATGAAGAAATAATCCTATGCACTAGTACCAGATGAGACTGACAGTATGGGAATGGACTTTGGCAGAGAAAGGCCTGGGAGTCCTTGGTGTTCACCAAGTTGAATACAAACCAGCTATGTGTCTTTCTGGCAAAGAAGGTTAACAGTGTCCTCAGGCACATTGGGATGAGTTGCCAGCAGAGGAAAGGAATGATCCTTCCCCTGTATTCAATACTGGTGAGACTGCAACTGGAGYACTGTGTTCAGTTCTGGGGTACCCTGTGCAAGAGGGGATATGGATGAATTAGAGAGTCCAGTGAAGGATCATTAAGGTGATGAAGAGACTGGAGGATCTCTCATATGAGGAAAAGCTGAGAGAGCTAGAGCTTTTCAGACTACATTACAGAAGGCTCAGGAGGGATCTTGTCAATGCATCTAAATATCTGAGGAGAGCTATAGATGGAGCCAGGTTCTTTTCAGTGGTATCCAGTAACAGCACCAGAGGCAATGGGCACAAATTGAAACGTGGGAACATTTTTTTAMTGTGCACTGACTGAGCACTGGCACAGAATGCCCAGAGAAGTTGTGGAGTCTCCATCCTTGCGAATACTGAGAAACTATCTCCACATATTGGTGGACAATCTGCTCTTGGTGGCTTTTCTTGAGCAGGGGGATTTGGACATGACAATCTCCAGAGGTCTTTTCCAACCTCAAACATTCTGTGATTCTGTGATTCTGTGATTCTGTGATCTCATACAGTCATCTTTTACACAATTGACTGTGTCTAAGGGGGACAAATACTGTAAGATAGAGAAAATGCAGTATGTAAGTGGCTTTGACGTTTGGCAAGTTTCACTGTTGCATAAGAAAGAACCAACCAAGCTAAATATTCTTATTCTAAATTTAATTCTAAACAACACATGTAAAATGTGGATTACAGAAGTGTTTTGAAGGTCTGCTAATGAATATTCGTGGTAAATGGCATTGTATTGAAATGGGAAGAAGCAAATAATAGTACAGAAAGGAATCAATTTAAGTCTTGCAGTAGTTAATGTCTTTGTTAATGAACTGGAAAGGGGATTAATGTCRTGTTAATGAAACTCACAAATGAGTATCTATCTGTTGATCTGTTTCAGATATATATATTAAAATAATGGGATGGGATCCCATGGAAATATAAGCTAGAAAGACAAAATATCAGTTCAGGTAATGTTTTATCATAGAGGAAAATAAGCAAGTTTGCATCTGTACACACATATAGACTGTGTATACATAAAATTAGAGAGTAGCATTAACGAATAATTTTGAAAACCACTAAAAGTGTGAAAAGTAAATTAAAAGTGGAAAGTTAATTAACTCTGGTTTGAGAACACTGCATAAACTCATGGAGTTTTAGGCTTCCAACCATTTCTTGAAGGGTCTTAATTATCCCTCATTCCATAATGCATGGCTATCTCAAAATCTCAAGAACATTCAACCACATTTTAGCTTTGCAAGGAAAATACTTTTAAGACAGCTATTTGAATATGTTATTATTTTTATCTTATAGAGAGGCAGRCAACTTATGGATGCAGGAAGATTAGTAACTAGAACAAACAGAGGACTTTCCTAGGAGTTACTGTCTTAAAATAAATACGGATTGACTTGAAATTGCTATAATGAATTTATGAAAGGCATCGGCTCAGCTTCCTATCCTGTCTTTCTTCTAAGCTCCACCAGTTTAACAGTGAGAACGTCTTCATGGCATGGAAACCAAACTTCGATCACCTCTGTGTAGACAGTATTTCCTAGCTAAGGGTGTGTAGATAGTATTTCCTAGCTAAGGGCTTTAACTAGTACTAAAATCTAATCTTTGSCACAACTACAGGAGGGAGTCCAAACTTACGGGCCAAAAAAAAGACAGAGGAAGAAGAGAACAAATCAGGATTTTGGGGTTTGAATATAGGTAATACAATATGTAAAATGTATTTGAATTCAGAAAAGATTTCTTAATTACCTAAGTATTGAAATAAAATGTAATTTTATAAGCTTAACAGCCAGCAACATTTACAATTAGTAACCTCTTTAATCCAGAATCTTTAGAAAAAGAATCTTGTCACAAAACTGTAAATGCAGCACTGACCTGAACCTGTGTAATTTTCATGATTAAAGTTCCTGCAATCTTGATGACCTCCCTCTTTCCCTACCAGAACTCTGCCTTCAGTGACATTGTTAATTTGGCTATAAGGCTCATTGACTGAGATGCTTCTGTGCTGCATTGTCATAGTTTGGGATCTCCTTTAAAAGCCTAGGCCTTGGACTTCGAAGGATTCTCATCTCACATAGTTCTATGAATTCTAGCAGTACTCTTCCACCTCTGACTTGATGAATATTTTTTATTTAAGGAGCTGGGGGTGGGGGGGTGGTCACAGTAAACATTTGACAGACTGTTGGCTAGGAACTCTTCAAACCAAGAGATTACATCCGTTATTCAAGGTTACTCAGGGTTATTCAATTCTCCTAACTTTAGGCATATAATTTACTTGTCTTTCAAAGTTAAATTCCTGCTCTGAATAATCCCCTGGAGGAGATTGCCTTTTTGCAATAATTATATAGGAAGCTTAAGGTGACTGGCCTCATATCTTAGTCATACTTAAAAGTGTAAAGTTGAATACTGTTAAGGTCCCTTTCTTGTGCTTCTCCTAAGTGTTCTAAYTACTTGGCTGTTATTATGAAAAGATATTTMATTTAGAGAATTTTTGCAAATACCTACAAAAGAAGAAAAATTCAGGAGTGTGGATTCGACATAGAATGAGGTGGTATTTTCAGAAAAGAATGCTAGTTCAAAGGAACATGATATCAGATGTGCATTATTCTTCATGTTTCCTCTTGAACGACAGCCTATGTCACCATATTCATCCCCACTTCCCCATTTAACAGAGTAAAAGTGCATCTCTAGAGAAGAAGGGCCAAGGTTTCATTAAGTACCTAAACATTGTAGCAGCAATCTTTTAGATGGGTTGTGTTTATGTTATTCACAACAATGTGTTGTAAAGCTCATCAATTCCAACTCCTGATTCCACACAATAAAACCTAGAAGTAAAAACACATATCAAAGGATATTGTGCATGCATATCTTGCACACCAACAGATTTTGAGCCATGGACTCTTACCTGAGGAGATTGTTCAAATTGTTGACCCACCTTATCAGTAAATTGCATATTCCTAAAATTCAGCATGAATGGATGTATCCCTATGATACAGCTTTTTAAGCCATTCTCTCACATCRCTCTACAGACATCAGAGAAAGAAGATCAGCACTTCGTTCTCTACTCACATTCATTGAGAAGTTGTTGACAGCAATGAGGTCACATCTCAGTCTCTTCTAAGCTGAGCAAACTAAATATCCTTGGCCACTCCTCCTGAGCCTTGCCTTCTAGTCCTTTCTTGATCTTTTTTGCTCTCCTCTGGACACATTCTAGCATTTCTATATTATTTTTATAATGTGAGGCTCAAAACTGCAGGTCAGAGCATGACTTGAGGCTGCACTAATGCTGAATGTTGTGTGACAATCACTCTTTTGCACTGCTTAGCTGTACTGTACTTCATGCACTCCAGGATATGAYTGGAACAATTGTCTTCTAGGTTATACTGTTGACTCATATTAAGTTTGCTGTCAACCAAAACACCATATTCTTTTCTGCACCTTGTCCCACCATTCTATGCATATATCCAGATGCAGAATTTGGCATGTGTCTTTGTTAAATTTCATCTGGTTGGTGTCTGCTCAGGGCTCTAGTCCATCAAGATCTCTCTGTAAGCCCTCTTGAAGGTAATCAACAGTTTATTCAAATTTTGTACTGTTGGCAAACTTACTCAGTGTGCACTCAACACCTCTGCCCAGGTCATTGGTAAAAATATTGAAGAGAACAAGAGGACCTCTAAAATTGAGTCATAGTGAATCCCACAAATATCTGGTAGCCAGATATTACCCCATTTACTACAAACTCTTTTAGTCCAACCCTTCAGCCAGTTGTTCATGCATTGCAATGGATTTATGTCTGTCTGTGTGCTTGACATTTTGTCTTGGAGGATACTATGAGTGTTGGAAGCTTTGTTAAAATGAAAAAAAACCAACCCAACATTCAACAACATATCCACTATATTGCCTCCATCCACGAGGCAGGTAAGTTTGTGATAATAGGTTACCCAGTTAGTAAGGCATGACTTTCCCTGCATAAACCCACATCAACTTTGACAGATGACTGCATTGTCTTTCAAGCATTTTTCAATAACTTACAGAATAATCTTCTCTATAATTTCACCAGGCACCAAAGTAGGACTGGCAGGCCTATAATTACTACGATCATCTCTCTTGCCCTTTTTGAAGTCTGAATAACATTTGCTAGCTTCCAGTTGACTGAGATCTCTGCAGATCTCCAGTACCACCAATAAATATCTGAGAAAGGTCTCGCAGCAACCTCAACCAACTCTCTTAGTACCCTGGGATGAATGCCATCAGGCTCCATAGACTGGCCCTAAATTCTTATAATAGGACTAGATATCTAAACAGCTTTTCAGAAATTGCTTACTTTTAYGAGCCATTAAAGCATTTCTTAAGTAAATATGCTACTTTTAAAACTACTTTGTGAAGTGTAGTTTTAGGATATGTAGTAGACTTTCTGGGATATAAAACAAAAATCTCAGAGCTTTAGCCTTAATCAGACYGAGATATTCAAAGCCTGTATAGTACAGCTTTGGTTTCATTTCAAGGTTATACACTGGAGTTAAATGTGCCAACCCAAGCATATTAAAACATGAGAYTGATTATACAGACAAGTTTCTTACTGTGCTTCTGTTGTTGTTGTCTTGCTAATGACAGTGACAAAATTAAAATTCTTCCTCATCACCACATAAAAGAGGTAAATGACTTGGGAAAATAAGCTGCAGCTTATTACTCATCATTATTAATAATTGAAATGCTTCCTTAGCTCCATTCAGTACATATAGTGAGAAAATAAGAATGTTTGTGACAGGTTTAACTGTAGAGCGAAGCAAAAGTATCATGATGTAACCAGTCACATAAACTGATCATATATTTAAGTGCTAAATTGCCTTTTGTGGGTATGGAATTCTGATACTTATTGTTTTCAGGACTCACAGATAAGTGAATCAATAATTATGGCAGTTGCTCTTTGTTTTTCAATTGTTTTCAGAGGCCTTGCTCATACCAAGTTGCTGTGGTCCTGGGCTATAATCAGTGTAATGTATGATTCTGTTTTGTTATGATCTTCTTGCTATAGACTTAATTTGACTCTCATTCTACTTCTCATTTGACTCTATCTTAAGTGAGCTCCTTAAAAAAATATGCAATTTATCAACACAAAAACTTAAAATAATTTTACTTAGTGATCATTCTCATGCCGAAGACTACAGAGGTGACATGAAGACAATGACGCATCTTTGGCCAGTGCCTTTACCTCTCTGTCTTGGGAACACTTCTATACTTGAAGACATTCAGTTATTGGTCTTGACAGAGTTTATACTTTGCAACATTTTTTTTCTTTATGGTTTTATGGAGTATAAGGAATAATAAATTTAGTTTCATGGTAATGCTTGGTTTGCTTAAAAAATCTCAGGTACCTTTTAGGATATTGTCAGAGGATACTAAGCCCAGATTCCTCACTGAAAATTTTCTCTCAATCTTTTTTCTGGTTTTTTTTTTTTTTTTTTTTTTTTTTTTTTTTATTTTGGGGTACAAGCAAAAATAAAAAAAAATAGATGGAGCTGGATTATCTTCTTCATTAAGATGACTGAATGTCACAGATATTTTTTTCATTCTTTATGTATCCCATACCAATAACTAGAACTTATAAGAATCATCAAAKAACTTAATATGTGTTGCATTATCAAACTGAGTAGGTCTGCTACATTAAATTAGACCTGAATTTAACTCAAGGTTTATACAATTTTTTGCTTGCTTCAGTTCTGATTAGTTTTCTGACTGGCAATAAATTTCTGTTTTCCCTTATTTCTGGTGGGAATGCCAGTCTGTAGCATTTTTCCTCTGGTGTTACAGGTCCATAATCTTTGAACAGCTCAGCTTGAGATACACTATCATGTATACTTATGCTTATTTGCCTATAGCCATACATTTGAAATTATTATCATAATAACTAGGCATTTTAGATATGCCTTAATGTTTAGAGGTGATTTGCTGACTACTCATTTGCTCGTATGTACTGACGTCATGCTCACTATCTTAAAACTATCATGAACTTCCAGACCACAAGCACATTTTTTTAGAAAATGAAGCTATGTCCTAAGTGCTAAGAAAAAGATTATGCAAATATACCCTTAAGTAAATATGTCTCTCTCCTCTTTACGACCAACCTCCCTCTCCAAATTCAAACAAAATAAATCCTTTTAAATGATAATTGACTTAAATAAATTTGGCAAAATAATAGGAATTTTGAAGAAAATATCATGCTTCCAAATATTAACAAAATAGACAGCTGAGAAAAGGAAAGACAGAGTCTGTCGATTTCTTCCTAAAGAGGAAAAAGATGAATTCTCCATTTCTTATGCATGACAGAATACGAGGGTGGAAGAGAGACTCAGATTATGCCCACCCATGAGAAAACATCTCCAGTCAGGTCACTGCCAACTGTAAGACAAAAATCAGAAGCAGGCTGCATTTATTTTGGTGTACTCCAAATGATTTATCCTTCCTCTAGGTTTAGCTTATCCAGCTGGACGAATCTCATTTATTTTTCTTTTCTTTTGAAGGGTTTATGATTGGATGAGAACTTCTAGGCTGAAACAAATTAAAGTCCCTGATATTTAGCTCAGCTACAATTTCAAATTGTTAAGTCTCTACTGCTTTTGGACCTATCCTCTGCCAAAAACYGTGATGGGTCATCCAAAATTTCCTCAAATATGGCTGCACGATGTTCCATTGTGTGTTCATTTAGGGGTCTATGTGTATCAGTTGCCTCTTATCAGTATGTTTCATTTAGAAAACTTTCATTGGGATACATATTGAGGCAGAGCATCCCCTTAGCACAGGCCTTCACAGAGTCAGGATGGAAAGGGTGAATGAAGAGGACAAAATAATCAGATTGTTCACCAGTCTTATCCTGAAATAGCTGCACTGGAAGCAGAGAAAAGCTTTTCTTTTTTCTCTCTGGACGAGTGGTAATTATTTGGGAATTCAGTGCAGAATTTGAAATAAGTTCCTGTCATGCTGGAAGTTTGAAATAGCAAAATAACATAGTTCATAAATGATATTTGCAGYCCATGTTGTGCTAATTAAAACAAAGTTATTTTGCTTTTACAATTTGCATACTGTTGCTCTGCAGCTATGCACTTGGAAGGATAATAGTGCCTTGAGATGTCAGTTTTTTGGCATCACTCTGTGCTAATGAAGAGAGTGAGACAGTATATTTTTAAGCTGTACTGGAGCTTCTTGTTCTTAGTTTTTGAATATTTCACAACTACATAACTATGAAATAACAACTGCACTGTTAGACTCTGTTAAAGAACTGTTTGTTTCTATAATGACAAACTAAATCTACTTTGTAAACTCATTCTCATATTA
This sequence comes from Malurus melanocephalus, assembly GCF_030028575.1. Classification (NCBI taxonomy): domain Eukaryota; kingdom Metazoa; phylum Chordata; class Aves; order Passeriformes; family Maluridae; genus Malurus; species Malurus melanocephalus. Next base: position 4,306,941 of record NW_026623243.1, on the reverse strand, counting down.
AAAAATARAGTCTCTGTAGTCTTTCCAGATCACAAAATATTTGGGACTTAGAGAAAATAGACTGAGGCACACTTAGAGGGGAATACAAAAAAGCAGTAGAAATTCTAGTGGCATAGTGGCCAAGAAAGTGCTTCTAAGTCTCTAGATTGGTTTGAGTTTCTGTTGTATACTAAGGCCAAGATAAAGCCAGCTGAAAATTCCAGAAGTGACTGTACCTATATAAGCACAGTAGGACTTCGAGTATCCATACTGATCTGAGTGCCTCAAGATTTAAGACACTACCAGATCAAAATGTTCAGAGATGAGAAAATTTCAGACAAAAGAATTGTTAACAGACATACTCATGAGTGCAGCTCTGGAGTCTGATACTCTTGTTTTTTCAAGTCACAACAGCAGTGAAAGACTTATGTTAACCCTAAATATTTAGCCAATCTTGAAACATCTTCAAAGTCTCAGATAGACAGAAGAAAGCTGAAGAATATCTGAATAAAGACATGTAAGAGAAAAGTAAGCAAAGCTTTTGTAAGAAGCTAATTTACAAGTCTAGTAGCATATTGCATGGAGCAAGGCAATACCTGAATTTGTAAAGTTAATTATATTAAGGATGTCTTAATCCATAACGAGTCTTCAAAAAAGTAGCTTGACATCTTCTCTTTCATCCACTTGCTCAGTTGCTGTGAAGGTGGTTGTGAGACACCATCTTCCATAACCCTTTTTTACCTGGGAAATTTATTCAGTCTATTTCCTCTGTCGTTGCCCTGTGTCTTTAGGACTGATTGATTCAATTTCCCCACATAAGTAAGTTAGTATATAAGCAAGAGCATTTAACCAATAGTAAAAGCTTTTATCAAAACCTTTTTCACCACAAATTCTTTGTGCAGGATAGAATGAAGAGAGTGGTCAAAGTAAAAAAGGAAAAAAAAATAGCAAATATACAAGCATCCTTTAACTGGGCTAGTCACAGACATCCCTAAGGKCTCATTGAAGCTGATGGCATCCATAATTACTTCAAGCTGCCAGAAGCCTGGTCAAAATTACTAATTAATGCAATTTTAGGCTATTTTTTAATTTAATTTGGCCATTAAGGAATTTTCAGTTGCTGTGTCAGTTCATGGGCATTGATACATTGGGAAGTTTCAATGGTTTTCAAAGGTGTTATGCTGGCTCTGTGAAGGTCAGTAGCATGACAACATGTATGGCATCTTTCTTCTGCACATGGTTCTTCTAGGCTGGCAAAATCGTTCTGTGGCCTGCCACTGTGAGTGACACTCACCAACTGAGACAAATTCTGGTACATCACAAGGTCCACGGCTTAATAAAACAGGGTGACAGTGTGAATAAATATCTCAGATTGTCAGTTGAATGTCTTCTGCATTTTTCAGAATGGATAAACTATGAGCAGCAGGTGAGAAAGCAAAAAARAAAAATCCTTTAAAATAAAAAATATGTTTTATGAACAAGCTATTAAAACAAATAACAATGTAGATTTTAAAAAACAGAGAGAAGAAATTAAAATCACTACAATTAGCTAGATGATGCTATAAACCTCAGAAAAAAAAACCAAACTGGTCCTTTCCTGAGAGGAGGAGCACAGTATTTGCTTGCATTAGACAGTAATATCAAGAGTTTCTGATCTTCTGAAACTCCATCAAATTCCCTTAGGGTAGTTTTCACAATCATCACTTACATCAGTACTGGGTTTGTATGGCTTCTCAGTGAGTCAAAGTGGCAGAGAGCTGACTGCAGATAAATAAACCCCTTGTTTTTCACCTGAGTCAGAGAGCTGATCTGACTTGGGAGATGKGCAAGTGCAGGATCTCAAGAAGGGAGGAGGAACACTATTCATTGCAGCTGCCCTGTTTTATAGCTCCTTAATCCAGTGATTAAACCACACCCTTGGAATTTATTTTCTTTCCTCTCTCCCATCTTCTTACAATGTCTGTAGCTGCCCATAGCTCCTTGYCAGTTTTAACTTTTAACCCCCTTATAAGATCCTCTCATATCCTTGTTTCTCATCCTCTATAAACCTAMAGGTCAAGGGTCTATAAAGCCTGTCTCGTCTCAAAGCAATTGGATGTGTCAGCATTAAGACAAAATTGATAATCAGTTTCCACCACCAATTAAATTTAATCATGGTTTTGCATGAGAGTCAGATTAAGTTCTAGGTGGTTCTATCAGCCTACAGGAAAAAAATCAACATTATTTTATACAAATTAATTTCAAAATGCTATTTACTGAAATTGGAAAGAAAAAGTGGGAAAATATTTTGAAAATATATGCCAGAGCTCTTCATTCTGCTCCAYCTTACCATTTTCTCAACTGAAGACTTCAGTTTTCTGACTTACTAGTAATCTCCTGCCAAAGTACCATCTCTCTCCATTCCCTAACAATGTCAGTCAGACTAATTATTAAAGTAGTGTTCCTTAAGGATGAGTTGGAAAGATGCCTGTGATTAACAGGATGAGATCACATAATGAAGGACATATTTTCATCTCTTTCATCAAAGCAGATGAGGAGATAATGAGGGGATCAGACCTTTTTTTCTCACTAAAAAGGAGAATGTAGAAGGATGACTGCTGATATTCAGATGTTCTACAGGATGTATGATGTGGTGGGGAGTAGAGAAGTTTGTAATTGATTGTTCAGGTTAGTGGGTTCACAGGTTTATAACATACAAGGTGTCAGGTCCACAAAGCACTGTCAGCAGACATTGGTGATATCCAAAGGCACAGTTAGGGTGAAGCTACAAGAAATGTAGGGCAGGTATCTTCACCTCTCCTTTCAGCAGTCCACTATTCTTCCCTTATATGGTCTCTGGAGCTTAACAATGAGGGAATTAACATGAAAACAGTAAAAAATAAAAAAAAATCCACTTCTCACACCCTGGAACAAAAGCGTATAGTGTTGTATTGAGTCAAGTTGGTTAAGCAAAAAAAGAAAAAAAAAAACAGGAAAGAAAACGAAAAAAAGAGAAGCAGGACCTTTCCTTTTCATAGTGATTGACTTAGCTGTCTTGTGTAACTTCTTTCTTAAGAATTATTTATAGAAAGTGTTTCCTTGCTTGCCAAGATTATTTTAAGAAATCATTCGACATTACCAGATAAATCTCTACACAGCCCTGTATTGACCTGGATGGCATGGGTTGATTTTAATTGGTTTTTGGCTTYTTTTTTGACAGGTGTTTTAAAGTCAAGAGCAATTTAATGATTTTGACCCAAAAACATCCACAACACCACGATTTTACTATGTCAAACTGAGTCAAAAAGTTTTTGTCATAGTTTAACCACAGTCAGCAACTAAATATCATACAACCACTCACTGTCCTTCCCAGTGAATGTGAATCCCAAACACAGCACTGTACTGGCTACTAAGAAGAAAATGAGCTCTATCCCASCTKAAACCAGGATAGTTATTTWGTGCAAAACTGTCCTGGTGTCAGGGAAGAAGTGAAGAAATTGATTGCATACATATGCCACTAAATACATCCAAGGAATGAGATGCTGTTAAATTGTCCTGAATGAACCTCCCACTTTCCATTAGTGAGCTAAAATTATGTAAAAAACACTACATGAGTGGTGTTTCTGTGCTTAAATCTTCTTTTTGCAGCATTCCTCCATTTTACCACTATTCCAGTTTGTACTGACCAACCATTTCTGTAAGGCACAACTCACAGAGGATAATTCAGGAAAGCCTCCTGATATTACTTGGCCTGTAAAAAAAAAAAAGTGGGTTTGCTTTTTTTGTCTTTTAGATTTGTCTTGTCTCTAAAACACGTGTCTTTTCTTACACTTACAAACACACAAAAACCCCACTATCCCACAATGTGCTTGAAAGTATTTTTCTTTAACTAGCTTTTAAGGACTCTTCCTACAGATCCTTTCTCCCATGAGGACAACTGCTATCCTGAATCAAGGTCCTTTACATGTTCTGCTCTTTGGAAGAGCAGACATCTTTTTTTGAAAAATACCTTTTTGACTTGTTTGGAGTGTTCATGGAAGGAGTTTGCTTTCTTAACTAAGCATCTCTTATATAAAATAACTCTTACTCATGATATGTGGTAACCTGGAAAAGCAGAGTACAGACAAGTGATGGATATAACTTTATTTKATTGACTCTAGTCTCAGTATTTAGCTCTTAAATTCTGTTATTTGTGTTGAAAGGTGTACAAATCCTGTGAAAAGCAATTTCCATTGTCTACTGGTAAAAATCAAACATGCAAGCTTCAGAATATCACCCTTCTACTGTCACATGGGAAACTGTGTTTTAAAAAAAAACTATGAACAAAATATGAGACCTGAAAATGTTTTAGTATAATTTTAAAGAATAATTGCTCATCTGTAGTGTTGTCTAAACTCATAGTCTTTAGCCATAACAATAGTGCCAACCTATTAAAATATTATCAATTTTTGCAGAAATAAAGACTCCAGCCTAAAGATGTAGCTCCAACAATTAAATCTGTGAAGGCTTTAATTTCTAATATAAAAAAAGTTAATTGCAAATATCCCTGTACAAACATTAAAACTAAAGTGGTAGAAATTCGAGGTCTGTGGCAAGAAATGCATAATGAAGATGAATTCCAAGCTCATATAAAAATTGTTGGGAAACAAATGAAAACATAGATGGTATGTATGTTGCAACAGCAAATAACAAAAGTCAGTTCCGTGTCAGGGGGAAAACTGCAAACAAAGCAATTGTCATACCAATTTATTGGTTTTCAATGAARAGAAATGCAGGCCAGACCATACCTCTAACAGGTAAATTTTGTGTCCGTCAGACTCTGAATAATGCACCCAGGAAGAGCGCCATCTGGAACCCARTCTTCTTCTCTATAGTTAGATAGAAAGATATGGGAAGGCTTGATGGCAACATGACTTTTAAAATTTTCTTCTCTGGCAGAATCTGGAAGATTAAAATCCTGGGTAAATGTAAGATACTTTGTTTTATCAGGATGCTTGATTTCATAGATAGCTGTTTATGTTGTATGATTAAATGAATTATAAAAAAAAGTGACTTTACATTTGTCTCCTGTTTACAGGAGAAATTATGAGATCAAATAACTTTAATGTCCCAAAAATACGAACTTGAAATAAAGGGCTACACATATTAACAGAGGTAAAATCTCTRAACTGTTATAAATTAGGTTTTGCTATTTTGAAATATAATGATGCCTTTTTTCTGTTACAGATTTTGTTAGTGAAGACTAAATTGAAAAGTACTCATACCATTATAAACTAGATCACATTGCATAAGCTTGCAGGCAGCACTTAGCAAAATTAAAAGATAACTCATATAACTTGTTAAGATATTCAGTAATAGATGTAGGATTTTTTAAAAATAATTTACTCTTGGCTGCAAGACCATGAAATGAAACAGACTGAAACCAAAATATGATATATCATAATTTAAAGATACCTTCCATTTTAGTAAACATCTTGCATGTACATGCCTGCTGAAAGTGTGAGACATGACAGTGGTTAAGAAAAAAGAGAACTTCAGAATCTGAAAAGAGAACATAAACCCCAAAAATTCTGGAGTGCTTCAGTTACTGAAAAAAAAGACAACTCCATTTGAGGTTCTCTTGCTAGGTATGAGGARTCTGAAAGAGGCAGGTTCCTTTCTCATGTCCCAAATCACTTCCACAGTTTGCATTTGCGGCTGAGAAAAGATGGCAAGATGTGGAGATGCTAAAGAGCTGTGCTTTATAGGTAAAAATGGCATGTGATAGTTGTATGAACACACATATTTTTGTCAAAACAAACCATTTTAAAGATACATATGGAGGCTACATATGCCACATAAGGAGTGCCATGACTATAATGTACAATATTTCTTTAATAATATTTAGATTGGAATTAAAAGTGGCAAAACAGTAGTAGACAAGTCTCTGCTATGGCAGAAGAGCTGGCACTRTAATCAGATTTTAGAGGAGCTAGAAACAAAAGGTAACAAGATACTCTGAAAGCTGCAGCCCACTGAAGCCTGTGATAGAGGAAATTGCRTTGAAGTTACTGGAAGGAAAAAGTCAATCAAAATGAACATCTTTGTGGGATATTGTAGGTAGACAGATATTCATTTCATGCAACTTCTGAGCCTGCAGGACCTGGGCAGTGTGACATCAATCCAAAAATCATGTAGCTGTTTTATTGCAGCAGCATAAGCCTCATTGTTCACATATCTCTGTTTTTTCTCAGGGTCAGTAATACAAAAATGCTGTGATGGCCTTCGTCACACTGATGGTTTTTCAACTACCTGCAATTTACTATGCAGACACAGATAAAGGCTAGTCAGAATTTCTATTTTCTAGGGTAAAAATCATACCAGAGAGGCCAAAACCACAGGAGAACCTGTATCTGGGACTCAGTTTTGGTGCATCAGAGTAGTAGTCTCATATCAAAAACTATGCAAGACTGTAAAGTGAAGAATAATATGTAGACTAAATATGCAGCCTAACTGGTGTGATCAGGTATTTGAAATGCAATTATCTCTTCTGCAGGCAAACTGTCTGATTCTGGATCGAAAGAACTTCAAATATGAATAACAATTAAGAATGTGACTCTTTTCACTGGACCAAAAAAACCCCCCATAACAAACTCTTTTTACCAATGCTCAAAATAATAGGGTTGTCATCAATTTTGGGTCCAGAGCAGAAAGCTCTTTTTGGCTAAAGGGGGAGTAAGATGAAGATTTTTCTTCTGGTGTTCCTTTAAAAGTGTCTTTCTTTTTGGCTTTTTTGCCCTTTTTTTTTTTTTTTGTTTGTTTATTTATTTGTTTTGACTGAGCTATAGGATCTTTTAAAGTGTTTATATACAGTTTCACTTTTTACAGCTGTCCTTCCATGTTTTAATATTTCATGCATGGTTCTAGGAATTTGCAGTGCGATGAAAAAATAGTTTATTTGCAAATAGTTTATTTGAACAAATCATTGAATTAATTATTCAAAATGAAAAATTGACCTTCTCTGCCAATAGTATTCATTCTTCCCTTTTACTTGCCCTTGGTCTATGCCACATTAGATATTGAAGTGAAAGGTTACTAGAAATGAGGCACATGCTAGAGCTTCTGGGATCCTATTTTGGAAATGCATATTTTCTAAGCATTCATACAAACTGGACTGAAAAATACAGCATGTGTGGAAAGTTGGACAGAATACGATAGGAAGAGGGAAAGAAAGAATACACAGCTAGACTTTCTGAAATCCTCCCTTAAAGTAAATACTTACTAGACCTATATCAAATCATTATGCAAACTTGGGCTGTATGCAAATCTGCTTCAGTGCAATTAATATGAATCATCTAACAGAGCAATAAAAGAAAGTTATTRATCATTTAATCTCAGTTTTCAGCCTCTAGTGACTGCAAATGTTGCTGTCTTCAGCTGGAATCCTCAACTAAACACAGCTGTTGAGAAGCATTGCTCAGGAGGTTACATTCAGAGAGTGATCTGTCATTGCCTGATGTATATTCTTTTATAAGAAAATCTGCTACCAGATGTGTCCATCAGTATGGCAAACTTTTCCTCCTGATGACTGTACTGTACAGATGTTTGCTATGAGGTAGGCAGCTCCAGGATTCCTTCCTCTCCTTCATACAATGCTTGTGGTAAGAGCGCTGTGCTTAATGCAACCATTATGTCACTTATTCCTTTAAATATTCTGAGATATGAATCTGAATTCTTTTTACATGCTATAATTTACACTACATAGGTCTTGAAACAGCCCTGTGAAGTTGTTTTCCCTGTATCTTAACCCCTGGCAAAAAGGAAGAACTTTAACTGCTAGCATACTGCTTGAATCACAGGTCAATCTCCCTTTCAAAATAAGATTGATGCATCAGACATAGTTTATGAATTAATCTTGTTTTCCTGTTCTTAACTACATAGTTATTTACCACAGCTACAAAAAAAACCTTTTACTTCCCAAAGATTGATGATTTGGAGAATGCGAAAAGGTGCAGTGTTGCCTGACACTCCCATACGTGTCACCAAAAGTGACCCAAGGCGAGATTATGTTCCACAAATTGCGCCACAGAAAAAGCCACATGAGCCACACAAAGAAACTTAAGTTTTTCTTTCCTTGTGATTTTCTAAGTGCACCTCATGGCCAAGTCAGGAGAGAATAATTTTCCCTACCTGAAGCAATGAACCATAAAAATGGGATTAACATTTTAYTGACTTTTGGATGAAAAATAATGTTCCCTCCATCAGACACCTGAGACATCTAATTCACTGTTAACAAACATTGTGCACACAGGTTTTTCAGCTGCAACTTTCAGCTTTCAAGATGAATTGTCAACTGAAACTATGTAATTTCACCACAGTGAAAAGCTAGACTGGTTTTACCTGTTCTGGTAAAGAAGCAATCTTAACCAGTCATAGATGTGCTTGTGAGGGAGCATAACAGTGTTGAAGGAAATGTAAGCACAGGTGTCTACAGCTTGCATTTCTACATCACAGTCATGTCATGCTGCTTTCTGCTTCTTTCTCAGATCACATGATCTGGCCTCATCTGAACATTTATAGGATAGTTTTTCAGCCTGTTCATAAAGACAAAAACTAAAACTAAGGAGTGATTCTAATGACTGTAGATTTGCTGTCATTTGTTTCATTCTCAATCTGACAACGTCAAGAGCAGTTAAAGACCCTTTCCTGGGAAGTAWGTGCTTAAACTCCCCAGAATGAAAAAACATATTCTCTCTCCTGTATCCTTAAACCATAAGTTCTTGTGTGAGGTAACATTTCCTTCCCTTGAACTTTGAATAAAAGCAGAGGGCCTCAAGAATTTGGATTCTGTCCCTAATTATGTCCCAAGAACAGCCTCCTCAACATAAATAAGCATGGAAAACCTTCTTTGTGGATCCTAAATGTGAAATATCTACAAAACTGATTAGATCTGATAAAAATTAAATATTTCTAAAAAAATGTAGAAGGCTAGTTATTTAGGGGGTATAGTGAAGAAAGATAAGATATTTATGGGTTTTCCTTACCCAGAGGTTTTGAGAGAGAATTTTATTACAGCACTGATAAACTTAAATGCCTAAATTACGTGAACCTGTCCCTTGGTCCCTTCAAGGAAATTCTTTAAAGTTCTTTTCAACACAACCTAGAAACAGATTTTTATATGTGTTGGCATATGACTGTTAAAGGTTGTTTTTTTCAATTTAGTTGTGCAAGCACTATTTGATGAACAATGTATTTGCCAGATTTTGTCCATATTTGTCAAATAAATTATTCAACAAATCATTTTCGCTTTATTTGATCAGCTATAACAGCCTTTCTGACTCTTCTGCAATCTAGATACCTTTTAAATAAATAAGTATGCTTGCCTCCAGAGACTTCAGGAGACGAACAGCTGGTTTCCATCACCATGGTAAAAGCCTCCAGGGTGATTCCAGATGAATACCATTATTCTTCCCTGGTGTAGGACTGCATGTAAAAAGAACCAGAGAAACTTTTTTGTAAATTAGGTACACAAGAATGTTAGGAAAAATGAGTTCTGAGTTGGCCTTTGTTGGAAAAGAGACAAGATCCCGAACCCTGGTTCAATGTGAAGCAGGTAAGTAACACCAAGGTGCCTCATTTCTTAAAATGGATGAGGTGTGGGGTAGCAGGTGGACTTGAAAAATCAGGCATCAGAAACTGAGTCTGCAGGACAGTCAGTTCCTCAAGGTGATACCATTCACTGAAGGAAACAAACTCTTTAAGGTACCCTTGATTAATTTTTTTTCTAACAAGAAACATAAAACTTTGATGACCTTGAATCCTTTTTTGATGAAGGATCTTCAATCATAACAATCTCATTCATTATGCCTTTACTGGATAAATTGAAAAAATATGCAACTGTGATTCCTAAACATTGATGTTCAGAGTTATTTAAGCTCAGTATGGTATTTCCAGACTGCTATTGTTGCATACAAATGTTCACTTGCATAAAGAAGCACATTTTCTATCACAACAACCTCAGGGAAGCAGCTGGCTGCAAATGGAAATATCATCATTATCTTCAAATCCTGAAGGAGACATTGTTGCAATAATAAAGCCTTACAATTGTTTTACCTAACTTGGATTTAAATAACCTTTTTCTTAATAGAAAATTTGCATTAACAGAGAAAAAATCTGTTGCAGGATACACACTTGGTTCTTCATGGTTATCATCAGCCTCAGGGTTCTACCTTACACTAAAGGTAAATTTATACATAATTTATKATTTCATTAATTATTAATAAAATTTTCAAATGTGTTACAGGTGTATATGGTATGTGCCATGGATGATTATGAACACCTCAATAAAAAGTATTATATTTGCTTGCTGTCTGACTAGAAATGATAGTTACTTATCAAATTCTGTAGTCATATCTTTAAAATAATAAGTTATTAACCACGTTAAGTACATATTAGATGTTTATCAGTTATTTAAAAATGTATGTTTAAAGTTTATGCCAAATTAGTGTCTGGGCAAATGTCATGTGAAAATACACAGCCTCATTATATTTTACTGATTAATTCTTTGAAAAAATGATTTATTTGTGATTAATATATGATATTAATTGKCTTTTGAAGTTTCATTTTACTGCAAAATTTGTACTGATAAGTCGAACATTTCCAGACAAAAGATCTGGCTGTGTTTATTTTCTACTTAGGTGCTTCTTTAGGCACTGCTAGACTAATTACAAAGGCTAACCACTGTGAAGCCRAGGAGCAAACATAAACATGTTAACTGAAATAGTGTGAGTTGCAGTCTCACTGAATCCTTTTGTATAAAGCAAAGACAGGTTGATGAGAAAAGCATATATATTCCTACAGTGAATAATGAAAAGGAGACAGCTTTCAGAAGGAATCAGTTTCTAGACAGGTCTTTTTCCAAAACAATATGGTCTGATAACATGTTGGGGCTTATGTGCTTGCATGCTTATATAGATGCAGAGTGCCATGTGACTGAAGCTGTCAATACATCAACCCAAAAGRGTAGGCTATTGATGGCAAAAAGCTGTGAGCCACTTAAAACCAGGTGAATTTTAGAAAAGCAGATGAACTTTACAACCAGAAAAGCAGAAGTCCATCTCTCCAACCTGTTGAAGTCCTTCTGAATGGCTGCACACTAACAAAGCCAGCTCTCAGAAATCTCTGACTCAGGAGCCCAGGGTAAAGTAACGTTGAAAGGAAGATTTTTCCTTTTTTAAGGAGGATTGGTTTAAGAATACCTGAGCTAACTTGACATCCACAAGTCCCTGGGCCCGGACAGGATGCATCCATGATTGCTAAGAGAGCTGGTGGACACCATAGCAAGGTCACTCTTAATCATCTTTGAACAGTCATGGTGATCAGGAAATGTGACTGGAAGAAAGCAAATCTCACATCATCAAACACAAACTCAGGAGGCGTGGACTGGATGAGTGGACGGTGAGGTGGATTGAGAATGGGCTGAACAGCAGATCCCAGAGGGTTGTGGTCAGTGACACAGGGTCCTGTTAGAGGCCTGTCACTGGTGGTGTCCCCCAAGGTTCAGCACTGAGCACACCATTCAGTTGTTCATCAGTGACTTGGATGAATGGTTAGAGTGCCTCCTCAGAAAGTTTGCTGATGACAAAAAACTGGGAGGTTTTCCTGGCTTCTGAGAGGCTATACAGTCAGAGCATACAGTAAATTCCTGCCTCTGTTTTAAATACATTTTTATACTGACTGTGTCATAACCTTCTTCCTGATTCTCTGCAGTGAACATTAACTTCACACAGACTAGGGATCCTTCAAGCAATTAAACATCTAAGGGCCCTTTGTCGTATCATGCATTCATGACCTTTTAATCTGATTAAACCTGCCACCTGAAGTTGGTATTAATTTGAATTATTACAGGAATATTAGTTTTGGCTGTCAGTAGAAGTCTCCTAGTAGCTTAAATTTGATTATTGTGTGGTAGATTCTTTTTATATATTTTTTTTTTACTTGTTATGGGGCATTATAATTGTATTAATGTACAAAAATTAATACTAAACAGAGTAGCAATACCCAAACATTTTTATTGATTCTAAAAATCGCTTAAGAGGCACTTCAGTAAAATCTGACCCTATTAAGAACCTATCATAAAGTAATTGTCCCACAGATGATTTTATGTGAATTCAGTACTTTTCCTGTAGTGGAATTCAGTGCTTACCTATGGTCTGTAAAGCTTCAAATCTAATAGGTGTATGGGCTCTGTGTGACATAGAGGAAGGAGGGAAAGCACCTTGACGAGATTCTAGAGAAAGAAAAGTCAATATTTTGTTTTCAGTATAATCTGCAAGTGACGCATAATTTAACCTGGGCTTTAAAGCAATGTGAAAAAGAGAATCTATGAGTAAGTGTCATGCTCACTGTGATTTTTAGATAAAATAATCCTGAAGCATTTTACAAAGGTATACATGAAATGTTCATTACGTAAATGCATTTCCTTATCAATGTGTTCTTTGTTCACGTGGATAAAGTTCTACACTGTTTTGATGTCAAACAATTCCTGACTTTAAATAAATGATTCAGCAATGAGATACACTTGTCCACAGTACATGAAAAAGGGAAACAAATCAGAATGAAATGTCAATAAATTGGCAATATTAAATGTCAATCAACTTACTCTGATTGCACAGATTAGGAAAGGGAAACACCAACAGTTCCAAAGGGTGGTAATTATTTAACTTGTTGCAATCCCATAAAGAACCTTAATAATGTAGCAAATATGTGCCCCATAATGACAAAAAATAAAATAATACCTCTATCATGYCATAATATCAGCATTATTGTTTGTTTAGTAGGAAGAAAAGGAGGCAATTAGCTTGTATATTTATGCAGCACTTACACTGGAACATCGCAATGAGAAGAAATAATATTATTGTCTTTTACATCAGATCCTTTTTGTTTGAAATTGTGTCTCAGGGGTCGATATCACCAGTTTTTGAGAAAGAGAAAATAATCACTTTAATAGATATTTGTAGAAAATCCCAGCCAAAGGGCACATTTTTATCCAATTGTTGCTTTAGTAATGGTTAAACGAGTCAATGGGGCAATTAATGTATATCTATTCTATTTATTTTGTTTGAAGGTGTTTTGGTTATTCAAACACTTTTCTTCATCTTTCTATAGAGAATATTTAAAACTTAGAAGTACCTTTGCATTGTACAAAATATTTTACTTCATCTGAAACCATGTGTAACCTTTGAGAAAATGGATAAGCATTTTTTTTTTCTTTCCCACTTCTGGCTCTTCCATGGAAGCTGTCATTAACTGTTTTTCTCCTTGTCTTCCTATCTGTTATAGAAGAAGTATACCCTGKAAACTAGATACTGCTTTTCAGTAGAGATTTTTGAAAAAGAAAAGACATTATGGTATTCCAGATTTCTTTGTTCAAAAATTTTTTATTTGATTAGATTTACAGGAGAAATTTTGGATGATTTTTCTGGGGCTACAGAGTAAATGAAAAGATGAAATAGATTTTTGAACTGTGTATTGTGTTTTCATAACAGAGAAAATAATACTACTTGATGATAAATTAAACAGTAGCACTTAAAAAAAAGATAAAAAGCCACAAATATAGTAGAAGTAATAATGGAACAAGCCAATTTTTGATTACCAAACCCTGAAGGTACCCCTTAGTTAATATTTAGATATTTACAGTAAGAATATATATTTGCACATATGTTTTGTATTATTTAAAATTATCTTATTAGTGTCATGTTTAATACAACTGAATTAGGAAAGAGATTTCAGTAGCACTAAACATTCTATGTTTCACTTAAGCATTTATTAGGCTACTGCTAATTAGACTGGAGGTTTTCAGCTATAACAGCACATGTTCCACTTTATTATACAATTAGGGATGCAACATGAATATTTCATGCTTTAATTAGCTTTGCTGTTGCAAAGGGTTGCATTTCCTACAAACAACAAAATCGAAAGATTCCAAAGGTCCAACAGGGAAAAATCAAGTTCAGTCTGTATTAATGTAGGTTGAAGATAGGTTGAAAAAAACATTGGGAACCAAGTAAATTTTCAAGAGGGTAGATGGCCTTCGCCTCTGATGGTTTCTCAAGTCAAATTGTCTGGTAACTTAGGGAGGAAGTAGCTATCAAGCAAGCAAACACCAGATTAAATCTACATTCTATGTGGCTCTTTGCTGCTGAGTAGAGCAAAAAAAAAAAAAAATCATCAAGCATGGAAGGAAAATTGTTCATAAAAAACTTTGAATCAATTAAGAAGTGATTCTGTTCACTTTTTAGGTTTCATTTGCAAAACAAATTAATAAAGGAAATATTTTCAAAGATTGATCAATGTCTGGGCTTCAAAACATACCTGTGGTTTAAAACTGACATGGGTGTGCAATTAACATACCCAAGATGCAGTGAAACGTACTACAGGAATCATGTTATAGCTGTGTTTTCATGAGACTGCCAAAGTAGTCAAAGTCATCAGGCATTCACCTCCCATATTGTCCATCCTTTACTCTGTCCTCCTCCTCCACTGCACTCCAATGTTACTGCCTCTGCTTTCAGTCACATATTCTTTCCTTTCAGCCAGCTCTTATGTGGTAGCTCATGTGCCAGTCCATGTCTCCCTGTCTGTTACTTAGTTATAGTTTGCAGTGTGACCAGGTAAGCTTAGTGTAAGCAGCAGAAGCTTGCAGAGGGGTAGGAATGAGAGGAGGGCCTCCTTTCCCTGGTTATGAGCTGTGTATTTGGGTACRGCTGCTTCCTTAGCCATGGAGATACAACTGCTTTTGAAATTGGAGCTTTACTCAGGTCCCTGTGCTCTTTCTAATTACCACTAGTGGTAGCTGATGGTGTTTCAGTGTTCTTGTGATTGATTCTTCAAAACAGGTTCCATAGGTTGCCCAGGGAATGCAGTGACCACCCTAATGGCAGCCTAGGATGATGTGGAGAGCATTTAGCATGCCATGAGCCCCAGMCAAGGAGATGGCCAGCAGGGAGTCAGAAGAATTTCAGGCAGAAATGATGGGGGTGCAGGAACAGCACTATCATGCAYACTTGGTTTGGAGACTGAGCTTTCCAATCAATGTGCGTCTATCCAAACAGTCTGAGTTCGAGAGAAAACTGCATTTCCTTTCACACTTGTGTGAAGAGGACAGAAATCCAGAATGCCATTACAATTGTCTAGAATAAGTAGAAAGAACTTCCCATTTCTCAGTCTTTCTATTTTTACTTTAGGGTACCTATTTTCRTAATAAGTTTTGTGATACATATTTCCCCACTGATTTTGGACTCTGTAATTGTGTTTTTTTTCCAGAGGATGCTTTCCCCAGCCACCTTGCCACTTTTCACTAGTTATATTTTTGTGACTTTGTTAAATACCCAGTCATAAGCTCTGTGATAAAAATATCCAAGAATATTATCCTTCTCTCCTAATAGACAAGCTACTCTTAACTTCAGCTGAGTTCAAAAGACAGATGTCTTCCGGGGGAGTGAGGAGGGATGGTATGGAACTGGGAGAGACATGGAGGACTCCTCATTTTGGGAACAGGTGAAAAAATTTCTGTCTCTGAGCATTTCTCAAGATTTCTTAAGACTCCACTGTTTATGAAAGAATTAGAATAAATGAGGCAGAAAATTACAGAGGAGAAAGAGGCTGGTAACACAATTTTCTTTCTAATTTATGTATCTAACGGGCTGGTTTCTACACTTCAACTCTCCTTTAGAAAGCAGTTAAAATATCCTCTTTGTATATTTTTTATATCCATACAAAATAATTCCTGAGATGTTTCTTTCTTTTCTTTCYTTAAGGAAACATTCTTAGGTGTTGGAGGAAGGAGAATTACCAAAGCAGTCCTCAGCTGCAGTCATTGAGTTATGTAGCCACGTTGCTTGTAAGACGGAGATTGACATCCCTGTGGCAGAGATTGTCATCCAGTGGTTTCCAAAACTGATAGARTAGAGATTTAATGAGGGGAATGGTTCTCTGTACTTTTCCCCTTTTTGTATATGAGTTATGCTGATCAGGTCTCCATAGAACACTTAGGTACTCTCTCACCTTGTATTTGCTTTAAAACTGGGGACTTTTGTATGTTAAAAATGATCTAAAATGAAATGCAAATGAGGTGTTTAAATGCTTCTCAAATGGAGGCACAAGACAAAGTTTGTAAGCATCAGGGAAGTCAGAAAATTGAGGAGCCAAGAGTTCTGAGAGAAGTTTAATCCTGAGTTTCAAAGTCCTGGCATTGCAACTCTAATACCAACACATATTTTGAGTGCTATATTGTTTTACCTAATTTATTTATTAAAGGCTATTGTGTTGTGTKTTAAACTACACGAATTATTGCATATTCTGTGACCTTTAAGAAGGAAAGAAAATATCAACCTCTTAAACATTCTTCAAGTCTTTTTCTACACATCTCTAAATATTGAGATGCTAGTGAAATACAGTGTGACTTGATAGTTAGATACATAAATTCTAAGAAAGTACAATATTAATTAATTAGAACAATGTAAAAAGGGGGTTAGTGTAGATTCTTCAAAGACTGTTACTGGGGTACTTGATCCCTCATGTTTACTTTCCATTAGAACAGACAAGTAAATGATTTTTCATATAAGAGCTTATCTAAAATCTCATCTTAAAATTCTCAATAGAAATATTCTGAAGCAGATATAATCAGTCTTTTATCAGTCAGATAAGATGTCCCCGATCTGTCATATTAAATCATCTCATTAATATATTGTCATCAGAGAAGGTACTTTCACGTGTTTGGAGCGGCTGTGAGCTGCTCACCAATACTACCGACTTCTGACAGAAGAAAACATTTGTGGGATAAAATGCAATACCCATAAAATATATGTTTAAAATCTTATCCAAAGATAAAGTGTAAAATAGAAGATTGTGCTTTAGTGGATARATTRTAATAACTGAATCCTGGTCACAGCAGCAATAGCTGCTGTTGGGCTTGCCTGTTCAGAAATTAATCCCTGTTGGAGTGGCAATGCCTAGTTCTTCACAGGTGAGCTTTTCTCATGATTGCAGAAATCGCTGGGGAGGAACATATTTTCTGATTGTTATGCTTGATGCTAACTACAATTAAACAGAATTAAATAATTAACAAGAGCATTGTTGTATTGCGGTCTCTCAACAGATAGTTGTTCCAGTGGGAGAGGACAGTAAGACCTTTAAGCAGCTGCAAGGAAGAAACAGCTGACAACCTTGGGCATAAATGTGGAATGTATATTCAGTGTACTTGTTKTATCTTTTGTTTTAACATCTGTGATTTAGTCTATATGCCACCAGCAATTACTTGTAGAATTCTGGTAAAGAAAATAAAATATGATTACAAGTAGGAAAGCAAATATGATGAGTTATCATGGCCATTATAGAACAAGAATACTGATCTGGCACTCTTCAAATTGCTTAACTGCACAGCAAATGCAATCAATCRGCTTTATTTGTGCAATATATTAACTCCTTTAAATATTTTTACAATCTTCTAACAAAATATGTTCTTTATTATCTCAATCTTCATTGTGTACTCCTCTTTTTTGGTGTCTCTGGTTCTCACTCTCTCTCAAAGCCTTGTTTCTAGGAGAGCTCTCATATCAAAAATGTTGCCCCAAGCTGTTGCCACTTCATGGTTCATCTGGCAGGAAATAGAACTTCAGTTGGAAGGGAGAATATAGGTTTTCATTAATGCTTTTCAGAACTGAGCATCAAAATTCTTTATTCTGTACCCCTTTTCAGGGTAATTAAACTGGGTCAAAGAGTGAGAAGTATTTGGGTGGCTATTTTCAAAATGCATTAGCTTCTGCACTGAAATGTTGCAAGGATGTCTTACAGTAGTTCCTCTATATTYAGTAGCATGTGCAGTAACCTTTCCTCTTCCTGTAATTACTTTCACTCTTTAATTGCTTCTCCTTCTCCGAATGTCAGGTTTCCAATGGAAGATGGTCTTATTAAGGGAGAAGGAATTTCCATGTTGACATGTGATGCACTAGAGAAAGGTAGGAAAGATATTGAGTTCCAGATGAGTGAACAATTACTCTGAGCAAAACATGCTTGTAGTCACCTGAAGTGTGGGCTTTTCAATTAAAATATTTTTTTAAATTCATTAGTAATATTGCAATTTATACATCAACGGTATTTTATTTTTTATTTGCTTTTTCATTAGTTGGGGTTATCAACTTCAGTAAAACTGACCTCTCTACAAAAATTATTTTCTGCAACACATTCTCTCCCTGCTTTTTTGTGTAACTCAGACCTTGACTCGTGGTGGTATTTTGTTATACAAATACACCTTTCTAAGTGGAGTTAACTTTGATACATCAAGAGTAAATATAAGACAATAAGCTTTTAATCAAATGGAAGGTTGTGTTTCCTTTTACACTGTTGATGTCTGTCACCTCTGTGACAGACAAAATTGGCAAATCCAGAGTTAAAGGGCTACTGATACTATGAAGAGTTAGTTTTTCTTCATTGGACTTAAATTTTGTTGTTCAATATGTGCTAAAAAAAAAAACAACACATTAATTCTTTGTAATTCTTTCCTCACCAATATTAAAGCTATAAGTCTGTTATCAACTTCAGTCAATTCAAAAAGAATTCAGGATGTAGGCCTTCCTTTCTGCTTGTGCAAATATGGTCCTTTTGGTATCACTGGTGGTGTAATAGATCAAAGATAAATCTAAATGACATTTGGTATCATCAGAGTTCTTTGAAGAAAATATTCCATCCACTGTGGCCTGATCACATTACCATTATTCACAGAGTGTATTACTAAAAGTAATTCAACAAGGAAACTCAGTGACATGGAAAAAAGTTTAAAACAGCAAAGAAACGGAGAAGTTCCAATTAGGCTGTGCGGACTTTCATCAGATAAGTTAATTAGGGATTTAATGATTGCAAAGAATGAACTATTAGAGTAGATTGTAATTTCCAGCATCTACTGCATGAAACTCTCTTCCATAGGAATCAGCACACAATATACCACATGGCCATACCTTTCTTTGTGTGGAAAAGGGGTCTGACCTATGACCTACCCAAAGCAACATAGAGATGCCTCTGGTTCAGTAGCTTAAGCCCAGCAKCTATTTACTACTGCTCTCCATTTCACTTTCCCTTCATGTATACTCTATTTTAAGTAGGAAGAAAATAATGAGAAYGACAAAACTGATACTTTTTGGATGCAATCTCTACATGCTCTGGAGACTGCCACACCTTTGTCACTGGAGAGCTGCAATAGCCCAATGCTGACAAGATATCAGTAGTTTTGCTAGATGTCTATTAATGCAGGAGGTTTTTCTTCAGACTACAGCTTTTTCCAAGCCTGTCAAATGCTTATAGCATTATTTAACGATATCTTTAGCTTTAGTGTAAGTAGATATATAAACTGAAAAAATGAAAACTATGCACCCATTTGTCTCCCTCATGTTTTTTCGCTCTACTGCTAGTGGCTCTAGCAGTAGAAGCAAAACTGGGCTTCGTGAAAATTTCTTACATATTTCATCCAAACAAAAACCACATGTAGATGTTTTTCAATCCATTCTTAGACTTGCCTTTGATTTGGTCTGAATATGAAATGTAGGCAAGTACAGAAGTGGAACTTATAGCAGATATGTTTTTCATTCTGAAAATGCTAAGAATAATAACTTCATAAGAAACATACATTCATTTTGAGGCAATTATAATTCCAGATAAAAGTAGGTCCTGTCAGAAGGACCTGTCTGAATATACAAGATGAAATTTACTTTTATTTGAACATGTAGCATAGCAATAATTTCCTAAAAGATCTGACTGACCTATACAAAGTTACTTCTCGGCTAAAAGGATAAAAGAGGATCTAGCACTYCCCCACATGTGCATCTCTATGATTTCATTGAGTAGTATAATTGCAGGAAGATCTTTTCAAGACCTCAGAAACTCCTTCTAGTTTACAAGGCCTAAAAATCATTCTGTCAGTAGGAAACTTAATAAAGAAGGTGGGAGAGAAAGGGTGATCAGGAAACAAGGAGCAAGAAATAGGCATAATATAAAAACACAGTAGCAGAAATAATTTGAAGAAAAATCTGAAGATTGGTSTAGGTCCAATATAAGGATAATAAGCTAAAAGATTCAGGGGCAGAATGGTGAAACAGGCTTTCAAGTTCAAAATGGCAGTCCTGTAATTATTAATTCTGGTGGGGTGRTGTTATATCATTTTTCTTTTGACTATCTGCAAGGTGAGAATCTTTTCCTAAGATAYAGGTGATTATATGTTTCTCTAGATTTTGTTCCTTTTTGTATTTATCCTAAATAAATGTATTTATTATTTTTTTTTTCTGAAGACTTCTAAAATTATCCTTTGCTACTCATCTGTCTCTTAAGATAAAGTAAAAACCTTTGCGTTACTGTATAAACAAAGAAGGAAGTCAATGCTCTCCATTCTCCATTGGAGGAGTGCAAAAAGTGACTTTAAGTAATACAATACCTCACATAGAAACATTTCTTGTGGAACTCAGCTATCAAACTCATTGCTCTAGTAAGGCTTATTTAGGTTGGGTCTGATGTTGGGATATTACAAATCAGGAGGTTTGGGAAGACAAGCTCCTCTTAGGTTCACCCTTTCTTCCTATTTTCTCTGGTAGAATGTCTTTCACTGGTTAGGTACAGTTTTCTGCACTGCAATATGATGTTTTAGCAAAAGATTGGTAAGGGAASAAAATTCAAAATCTACAGAATATGTGGGGTCCTGATATTTTTGTCTATCACTACCACTTTTAGCCTAAACAAGGTAAGAAATGGGGTSTTTCCAAAATCACTATGTATCTATGTTCAACTGAGCGGAAGCTTCTGACACATTTCAGACTTCAAAGATGATTTTGAGGTGTTTTCTTTCACTGTAGAGTTCTAAATAACTTTATCTACTTACTTGAGAAACTCCACTGTGGCACGGATGTGTTGGTTTTGCATGGCCTGGGTTTTGTAGGCTTCTGTGAGAAGCTTCTGKAAGCTTCCACCATGTCCAGCAGAGCCTGGTGACTCTGAAGATGGACGTATTACTGGTTAAGGATGGGCCATTTGGAGATGGTGGTTACGTCTCTATGTTAACTTATTTAAGAATGTMATGGTTTGGAATGCTGGCCAAAAGCCAGGCACCCACAGCACCTGCTCATTTGCTCTCCCCCACCACCACACCGGGTAGAGAAGAGCGAAGGGGAAAAAAAACTAACAAAAGGTTCATGAGTTGAGATAAGGAGCGGAGAGGAAACACTTGATGGACAAAACAGGCTCTACTTAAATTATGAAGTGAATTTATTACTAACCAAGTCAGAGGAGGAGAATGAGAAATAAAACCCTCAAAGACACCGATCTTCTCCCCACTCCCTCCCCCCTTCCCACCAACTACAAAGCAAGGGGGGGGGTGGAGGGTACGGGGTGTTGGGTTGGTCAGTTCATGGTGTGGGGTTGGTCAGTTCAGGGTGTGGGGTTGGTCCGTTCAGGGTGTGGGGTGGTCAGTTCAGGGTGTGGGGTTGGTCAGTTCATCACCGGATCGATCTGTGGCTGCTGAGGGAGAGGAGTCCTTCCCTGCGTTGCCGTGGGGTCCCTCCCACGGGAGACAGTTCTCGGTGAACCTCTCCGGTGCGGTTCCACTCTCACGAGCAGCAGGCCACACACATCTGCTGCTGCGTGAGTCCCCCCACGGGCAGACAGTCGTCCCCAAACTGCTGCACCGTGGGGTCCCTCGTCCCCTGGGTGCAGGCCCAAGGCCAGGCTGTTCCATCTCAGGAGCAAGGACTCTCTCTCCATGGGTCTCCTGCTGGACACAGCCCCTTCTCGACATCGCCTGCTCCAGTGTGGGGACCTCCCTCCTCCACGGGCTGCGGGTGGATCTCTGCACCCTCTGTGGACCCCATGGACTGCAGGGGGACAGCCTGCTCCAACATGGTCACCATGGGCTGCAGGGGGACAGCCTGCTCCAGCATGGTCACCATGGGCTGCAGGGGGACAGCCTGCTTCACCATGGTCACCATGGGCTGCAGGGGGACAGCCTGCTCCACCATGCTTGTCACCATGGCCTGCAAAGGAATCC
Organism: Malurus melanocephalus; assembly: GCF_030028575.1. Lineage (NCBI taxonomy): Eukaryota > Metazoa > Chordata > Aves > Passeriformes > Maluridae > Malurus > Malurus melanocephalus. The sequence continues at coordinate 4,284,923 of NW_026623243.1, read as the reverse complement.
CAGCTCCTCCCCCTCATCCACTGACCTTGGTGTCTGCATTCCCTCACATATTTCTCAGCCTCCTCCACTGGCAAAACTACTGTGTGCTCCCTTTGTTTTGATTTCTCCTTAAATATGTTTTCACAGAGGCRTAACCACCATCTTCAATTGTCCCAGGTTTGGTCAGTGGCATGTCCATCATCCTCWGAGMCAACAGCAATTGGCTCTGCTGGACATGGTGGAAGCCTCCAGAAGCTTCTCACAGGCGCCATCTTTTTGGCCTCCCCACTTCCAAAAACTGGGCCAAACAAAACCAACACAAAGAATAAAAACAAAACAATTATTTTCTAGCCAGAGAAGAGGAGGTGGTGAGAACATGTAATGAAAACAACATGGAGACACCAAGATCAGTGGAGAAGGAGGGGAAGGAGCTGCTCCAGGCACCAGAGCTGAGAATCCTGGGCAGGCTGTGGTGAAGGCCATGGTGGAGCAGAGCAGCTGTGCCCCACAGCCCATGGGCCCCACGGGGGATGCAGAGATCCACCCACAGCCCATGGGGGAT